>NW_026060332.1:0-29858 GCF_024139225.1 Suncus etruscus | reverse complement strand
GCTTGTATGTGTACAATATTGGTTATGTCACCGTAGTCCCATATGGTCTAGACCCTGCCAGGAGCATTTTCTGAGCGCAGAGCCAGGAGTAACCCCTGATCTCCACTAGGTGTGACTTATAAACCTAAGAAAAAAATAAGATACAAAACAATCTGAGTAGCAGAGTACCAAAATCAAAACAAACTAAACCAAAACAAAAAGATAAGTGTACTTGCACTAAAGCACCCAGTAATGTAATATCCAGTAAGGCAGAAAATTCTTCACCCAGTGTTCAAAGGTAGGAACTCTAAGGAGTTTTCCAGACTTCCATCGAGAGTCCTGAGTGAAGACAGAAAGGAGACAAGGGCAAGGGTATCAGCCTGACAACTGGAAGCAGTATCAAAATACAATAGAATTTGTCTGAACATACAGAAGAGACTGTCCGATACTTTCCTTGCATTAGGCTGCCCTGTATAGAACCGCCCAACACCATTATTTGGGGGCTTTTTGGGGGGTCACACCCGGAAGCACTCAGGGGCTACCCCAGGCTCTACACTCAGAAACCACCGTGGCAGGCTCGGGGGACCATATAGGATGCTGGGTTTTGAACCACCGTCCTTCTGCATGCAAGGCAAAATGCTTTACCTCCATGCTGGATCCATCTCTGGATCCCCCAACCCAATACCTCTAATGGTCCATCACAGGAGGGACACCTGAGTGCAGAGCCAGAAGAATGCCCTGTTGGTTGTGGGGCCAGAATCTAGAAATCAGTAATAGGGTTTTTCCCTGGGCGAGGCAGCAATGATGCTTCAGAGCATAAATCCTGGAATCACGGATTTCATTAGCTACATAATACTAGTCCACATTTCTAGGAGCTCAATTATGGACTCCAGAACCCCATTGAGTCTGAGGACCTCCAGGTTTGACCCAAGCATAATGATTCAGGAGCCAGGCCTGAGCACCGCTGGGTGTGGCCCTCAGACCGCATACAACAAACCGGGACCAAGTGTCCTCAAACAACAGAATCCAGCATCCCGAAGAGCAGCCACATCTTGATGCTGGGGGCTGTGCACTCCTGTCCTCCACTATGTCCCTCTGAGCCCACACTCTCCCCCTATCAGGAACAGGACTTCAGATGGTGAGGCTCCATGTTCTCTTGTCTGTATTCAAATAGCACCAGCAAGGCCCTATGCAGGAAGTCCTGGAGGAAGATAAGCCATAAGCACCATCCAGGAGCACAAACCCCTGCCTAACGGAAGTGCCTGCACTGGGCTTGAAACGCCCTGATGGGCTGCTTAACTGGGTACCAGCTCAGACCCACATAGGTAGATGCAGACAGACTCCTTCCTCTCCTGAGGACAGAGAAGCTGGCGGGGATCCAGGCTGGGACTAGGACAGAAGCTCTGGCCTAGATCTACTGGGAGGCAACTGCAGCCCCGAGCCTCTAGGCTCCCAGGACAGGGTGAGTCTCGGCAGAAGTCCAGAACACCAGCGCCCCCTGCAGGCCTGCAGCAACACGGCCCTTGCACTCAGCCTTCCTGAAAGTGCCTATTGGAGGGGGAAGGAGGAACCGAACCCTCTGCTGCTCTCCTTCCATATGGTCCCGCCTGCCACATTCTAGAAGTGAGTACCACCCCCCACCCCCACTGCTAGGTGGTACCCGTGTGCAGAACAACTTTAAGGAATTAAAGGAAGAGAGCAATTTACAAAATGACCTTCTTGGGACCGGAGAGATAGAACAGTGGTAGGCCGTTTGCCTTGCATGCGGCCGACCCGGGAGGGACCGTGTTTGCTTCCCAGCATGCCATATGGTTCCCGGAGCCTGCCGGGAACGATTTCTGAGCTCAAAGCCAGGAGGAACCCTTGAGCGCTGCTCCCAGCTGTGTGTTTGTGGTGGTGGGGAAACCACCTCACCATCTTTACATGAGTAAGGATTTTTTAGGAATAGTACGGATGGTGTCAGGAGGTAAGATCAGGTCTTCTCACAAACTGTACAGTATGTTTCTCTTCAATATGAACTTGCCTATGAATAAGGTGTGAGGAGCCAATGAAGGCCTTTCCACACTACACACATGAAAAAATTTAAGTTCTTTTCCATTTTTAAACTTTATTCATTTAATTATTAGTTGATTGATTGGATTTTGGGGCAACACCCATCAGGGGTTACTCCTGGTTCTGCAGTCAGAAATCACCCCTGGCAAGCTGGAAGACCATATGGAATGCTGGGAATCGAACTGGTCCCTCTAGTGCATGAAAGGCAAACGCCCTACTGCTCTGCTATATCTCTGGCCCCTATTTTAAATTTATTTTTTGTGGCCACACCCTGAGGTACTACAAGAGGATGATTCCTGGCTCAGGAGACTAAACTCACTCCTGGAGAACATGGCGGATCCTGTACAATATCAGGAATAAATCCTGGTCACTGGTGTGCAAGGAAAACACACTCCCCACTGTACTATAGAGCAACCCACCAAGAAAAAATTTTTTACAGGAGTGAAATGGATTTGTTTGTCCTGGATACTGAACAAGGAGGGCAGCCAATTTCTTTTTGGTTTTTGGATCACACCTGGCAGCGCTCATGGGTTACTCTTGGTTCCATGCTCAGAAATCGCTCCTGGCAGGCTTGGGGATAATATGGCTACCCAGGTATTGAACCATCATCCTTCTGTATGAAAGGCAAACGCCTTACCTCCATGCTATATCTCTGGCCCCCACGGAAGCCAATTTGCTGATGATGGAATCTGGTCCACTCTGGGTTAGCAGCCTACCAAGCAAATGCCATACTGTTGTGCTATAGCTTAGGTCCCAATGTCAATGATTTTGAAGAGCACCAGAAACTAGCACCTCTCTCTATCCCCTCCCTATATAATCTGACTTGGACTTGAAGCATGGTCATTTTCTCTGGGAGACAGCTCTGACCAGTCAGTATGGGGCTTTTAGCAGACTGAATAGAGTTTTGTTTAGCTGTACTCCAATTGTGTGGCATCGTCAAGGATTCCAGACCCTAACAGATTGAAGAGGAAATGAAAACCTCCTCAAACTCCTTTAGAACCTCATCAAGGTTGGAGGTAAACAGGCAGGGAATGGATCCCAAGACAATAAAGTCCTGAGATACACTTTTAGCAAAGAGGAATTGAAGACAACACCTTGATCTGGGACCACTGCAGATCCACAGAAGGCTGGACCCTCCCTCTTCCCAGAGAAACTTCCAGCAGGAACAGGGGCCAGACAGGAATGCCAAAGACCTTCAACTACCCTCAACCTTCCCCTGGCAACCACTGTAGCACAGGGCTCTCACCCAGGTGGAACCCCAAGAGGGCAGTTTGGGAGCCAACTTGGAACAAAAGACAGATGTTGCCAGGGGCCAAGGTGCAGCATCTCCATTCAGACCTGGGGAATTTCAAACTTTCATTATGGAATGTGTATTGCTGTGGGTTCTGTCTGTCAAGAAACCAGAGATCCTTCTAGAGAACACGCACTTTCCTACAGTCTGGTTTGTTTGTTAGTTAGTTAGTTTGTTTGCTCATTTTGGAACCACACCAGGCATGCACTCAGAGGTTACTCCTGACTCTCTGCTCAGAAATTGCTTCTGGCCAGCACAGGGCTCATAGAAATTGCCAGGATTCAAACCACTGCTGGTCCAGGGTCAGCAGCATGCAAAGCAAAGCTCTACTGTATTCTATCTCTCTAGCCCTGTCTGTCTGGTTTTTGAGCCACATACTGCGGTGCTCAGGCTGACTCAGGGTGGTGTGCTCAGACTTAGAGAATTCAAGAAACAATGTGGGTTGGAGGGGATTGAACCTGAGCAGCCCATTTGTACTGCCAGTGCCCTCTTGCTGTCCAGGCATGACTTCCCTGTAAAGCACAAGTCCTGGATCTCCCAGGTGCTTCCAAGGAGTCAGACCTGGAGACAGCCCAAGGGCCAGGTTCCCCTCTGGGGGCTCCTGCCTCTTGACCCCAAATCCTGAGAGCCAACAGGACCTCACATTCATCATTTGGTTAATTTTCTTTTCTTTCCATTATAAAAGTTCCTGCATGAGATAGTTCAAACTGTTCTCCCTGGACCACCGCTTTGCATTCTGTCCCACATCTTGGTCATTTTGAGGTATCGATACTGAACCCACTCACCCACTTGTCCGCTTTTTTTTTTTTTTTTTTTTGGTTTTTGGGTCACACCTGGCGGTGCTCAGGGGTTACTCCTGGCTGTCTGCTCAGAAATAGCTCCTGGCAGGCACGGGGGACCATATGGGACACCGGGATTTGAACCAACCACCTTTGGTCCTGGATTGGCTGCTTGCAAGGCAAACGCCACTGTGCTATCTCTCCGGGCCCCACTTGTCTGCTTTATCCATAGGTCCGTCCTGGTGCTCCCCACCGTTCAACTGGCCATGACCTTGGAATCCAGGGGTGCTCAGCATGGCCCCTCGATGGCCAGAGAGAAAAACTTTCCTCCAGTCACCCCCGCACACATGGGGCTCTGTTCTCCAACCCAAGCTTTGGTGGTTGGTCGAACCACAAGAGAAAAAGGATGCAGGGGAAGGGGAAAGCACTGGTTTTGTGAAGTCATTGGGATTCCTCCCTCGTTATTAAAGGCCAGCTTTGCAGCTTCTTTTATTCACCAGAGTTGAACTATAATCACCTGGGAGTCAGGGTTGACATAATTAAGGGTACTTGTGCTAATTAACTAAAAAGATGAAAAAAAAAACAGATTTTGCATGTGCATGACATTTCAACTATGTTCACATCCAGAATATTTACGTATCATGCCAAAGGTATCTTCCTGATACTTTCTTACATAACTATCCTGTTTGGTTTTGTGAATATAATAAAGGGCCCAAGTGGTATTTCATCCATTCAGGTTGTTGACCTGCACAGTGAAAATTAGATTTATCCCAATTTCCCCATTAGACCCACAGGTGTCACTAGGATTGAGTGGCCTTTTGGTGGTCAGAGATGAAATCTTCCCTCCAAACACCCGCCTTGTACTACAGACCTACATACTTGCTCTCAGGTTGCACAGAAATGAAGTCTGAAGAAACCAAATTTAAGGCCATTTAGAGTTCCAGAAATAGACCAGGAGGCTGTGATGCCACTGCTTTACTGGTCAGAGGCCGAAAGAACCAAGCACCAGGTAATAATGCATTTTCAGGCCCTAAAAGGCAATTCCTGAACTCCTGAGCTTGGATCAGTTTCCCTCCAGCTGGGCTTCACCAAGTCTTGGAGAAATGGAGAAAGGGGAAGGTGAACTGCCTGAGAAGGGAGAAGTTCCCTTAGGAGAGAAATCAGCACGATTCCTTTGTATACACTCTATCAACAGAACTAGATCAGCCCTGATCATATCAATCTTCGATGAAATAGTGGTGTTCAGAGTCCCTCATTTTCAGATATCCATGATTTTTCAGTGGTCATTTTTGTATTCGTTGGTTGTTTTTGTCTCGATTCATTTGTTTTCCTTGTGTAGCTGGGGCAACACAGGATTATTCTGGGCTCTGCACTCAGGAGCCTGAGGACCCATGAGATGCAGAGATTGAACCCTGATGGCAGCTTGCAAGGCAAGAGGCCCACCTGCTGACTTAGAGCTTGGGCTCATCTTTTTAAATCCTGGCCCAACAACCAAAGGGAAAAAATGATGTTCAGCATCAACTTGCACAATACTGGCAGGTAGAAAGAATTCTCGGCCCCTTTTCCCTAAAAATTTGAGTTTTCACTTTCCTTAAACAGTTTCGTCGGGGCCGGGCGGTGGCGCTGGAGGTAAGGTGCCTGCGCTAGCCTAGGACGGACCACGGTTCGATCCCCTGGTGTCCCATATGGTCCCCCAAGAAGCCAGGAGCAACTTCTGAGCGCATAGCCAGGAGTAACCCCTGAGCATCACAGGGTGTGGCCCAAAAAACAAAAACAAAAAAAAACAAAAAAAAACCAGTTTCGTGTCTTTCCTATACCTGTCTCTCAGATATGAAGCTTTCAACGAAGTGTTCAAAAAATGCAGCTGACAACTAGTATGGCTTTTGCAGACCATCACCTGACATATAAAAAAAATCAAATAAAAAGTTGGGACCTTTTTGGGGGAGCCTAGCATAATGATCAGAACAGCCTGGCTGGCCTGTGGGGGACCAGAGATAAAGCATCAGAAAGATGCTGCCTGCTTTATACCTATTCTCTCTTCTTTCTACCTTCTACTTGTTTCTACTCAGTCTCCACGGACTATTTTGTGGGGTGAATTTCTTTTAAACTTTCTTGCTCTCTCTAAAACACCCCTGGCGGTGGCAGTAGCCCTCAGAAACTAGAAGAAATAAAAATATACTTTGTTTTCTTCCCTCTGAGTCCAGGGCGATCAGATTCTACATATTGGCATCTGTGGGTAACCACAAGGATGCACCAGGGGGCCGGAGATATAGCACAGCAGGAGGTCATTTGCCTTGCACGCAGCAGACCCGAAATGGACAGTAGTTTGAATCCCGACATTCCATATGGTCCCTTACAACTGCTAGGGGTAATTTCTCTCTTTTTTTTTTTGGCGGGGGGAGGTCACACCTGGCTGTGCTGAGGGGTTTACTCCTGGCTCTATGCTCAGAAATCACTCCTGGAGCCGGAGAGGTGGCATGGAGGTAAGGCATTTGCCTTGCGTCCGGAAGGATGGTATTTTGAATCCTCGCATCCCATATGGTTCCCCATGCCTGCCAGGGGCAATTTCTGATTATAGAGCAAGGAGTGACCCCTGAGCACTGCTGGGTGTGACCCAAAAATAAAAAAAAAATAAAGAAATCACTTCTGGCAGCTTGAGGGACCATATTGGATGCCAGGATTCGAACCACCATCCTTCTGCATGCAAGGCAAATGTCCTACCTTTGTGCTATCTCTCTGATACCAGAGGCAATTTCAGAGTCCAGAGCCAGGAGTAACCCCTGAGCGAAGCTGGGTATCAACCAAAAACTGAAAAAAAATAAAAATACCTACTAGACAGATTCCACAGGCCCCTATGAGCCTTTTAACACCGGGCCCTGGCTGCCTTGGGCCTCTGCAGCATATTCGAGATAGGCATTCTATTTCTCTCTCTCTACCATTTTCATCATAGTTGTCAATGTACTTATTTAACTAACTGAACTAAGCACTGTTAGTGGTGAGCTTCATATCATGAGCTGGTCCTTCCAGCCCTCATCTCTATTATCTCTGAGCATTACTACAATAATGTCTTTTAATTTTCTGAAATCCCATAGATGTGTGAGTCTATTCTATATCTATCTCTCTCTGTCTTATTTCACTCAGCCTAATAATTTTTTTTTTGTTTTGTTTTTGGGCCACACCCGGTGACGCTCAGGGGTTACTCCTGGCTATGCGCTCAGAAGTCGCTCCTGGCTTGGGGGACCATATGGGATGCCGGGGGATCGAACCGCGGTCCATCCGAGGCTAGTGCAGTCAAGGCAGGCACCTTACCTTTAGCGCCACCGCCCAGCCCCATTTTTTTTTTAGCCTAATAATTTTCATGTCCATCCATGTATAGGAAAAATTCATGACCTCCTCTCTTCTGATGGCTGCATTGCATGTATGTATATACCACAGTTTCTTTAACCATTCATCTCTTGAAGGGTATCTTGGTTGTTCCCATATTCTGTCTATTGTAAATAGTGCTGCAATGAATATAGGTGTGCAGAAGGCGTTTTTGTATTGTGTTTTTGTGTTCCTAGAGTATATCCCTAGGAGTGGTATAGCTGGATCCTATGACTCATCCCATATGATGATCAATCCCATACGATCTAAAGATTTACTGCTAAAATTATAAAGCAATTTTACTTTTCTTGATAAAATAGAGATATGGGTGATGGCCTGCAGAAACATTAAGGGATTAGTGGATTCCTACCATTTAGAGAGCATTTGATCCCAGGATTTCTCTCATCTTTCCAATGAATTGATATACATTTTCCCAAATCTATTCATACACTTCCTCATAAAAACATTCAGAGACCCAGCCACAAGGATAGTCCTCTCAAGAACACTTTGCCTAAACACATGGCTTATGGTGCTCCTACTCGCTTTGTTGTCACCTCTAGCCAGGGAACCTGGGGTTCCAATGCTAAGGCAGCTCCGGCTGTCATCCACCAGATGGATCTTTGAATGAGAGGTAGCTGTCTGCTCAAAGTAGGTTTTGCTGTGAAGGTGCTAGAGTGGCTCATTTCTGCCCATTCTGTCACAATGTACACTTAATGAAAAGCAAGATAAGATAAGCATAGTTTATGGATACAGGAAGAATATGTTCAAGTCAAGGTAGGTGTGTTTATTTTGGGATGTTATGAACCCTAGTGCCACAATTTCCCTAAGTCTTTGGAAACTGAAATTCTTTTGACTATCAGATGCATAGCTTTATTTTAATTTTAATTTTTATATTTAATTTATTTAAAGAAAATGCATTACATAGTTGACATAATTACATTACACAGTTGATCATAATCCATTTGTTTTAGGAAGATCAAAAGCAACATGATTTGAAAAAATAGAAAATTGAAGGAAAAACTAAAAAGATGGAAGAGAAAGGAAAGAAGAAAAAGTTCAGTAACAAGTATAATTTTTTTAAATTATTGAATCACAGTGAATGCATTAAATTTGCAGCAGAAAGTTTAGTAAGCTCTTCTTTAAAAAAAAAAGGGGGGGCGGTGCATCCTGTCCTGCTTGCAGGTTGTTGCTGTTACTGAGACATCTGGGTGTCAAGAGAACACTCCTTGGGGTAAGTCAATGCCAGGGTAGCTGCAGGGTCTTTCCTGGTTTGCTTCTGGAGATGTTGTAGACTATTGTGGTTGTATCCATAGATGGTCAATTGTTTAGGGGTGTTTGGGCAATGCCCATTCAGAGGAGAAATTTTCATATAAGCTGAGTAAAATAATATCTTGGGGGATCACTTCAGCCGGTGTTCAGGGGTTACTCCCTCCAGTATGCTCAGAAATCGCTCCTGGCAGGCTCAGGGGACCATATGGGATGCCGGGATTCGAACCACCGTCCCTCTGCATGCAAGGCCAACGCCCTACCTCCATACTATCTCTCTGGGCTTAGGGTGAAATACTTTGGAAAAAGGAGTGGCTGCAGCCAAGCTCAGGATGTCCCTTTAAGAGGTCGGCGGGAATAGCTGTGAGGTCATCTAGCCCGCAGCGTCCTTCGCATCCCCTTCCCAGCTCGGTCCCTAGAGCTGCCTTCTCCGCTGATCTGGCCAGGCCAGGTCCCCGTGGGGTGGGGTCTGGCGGGACGATCGGCCGCTCTGAGCGCGTGGAGCCCGGGTCACTGCCAGGTGAGCGGCGGGGACGCCCGGAAAATTGGGGGAGGCGGTGGCGCCCAGAGATGGGACCGACGGAGAGCGCGGAGCTTGGATCTTGTTGCCTTTGTTCCTATGAAGATCTGTATCTTCCCTTAGAGAGAAGAGGCCTAGAAAGAGGCGAGTGGGGCGGGGGAGGGGGATCGGCCGCCCAGGGCGCTTGTCTTGGCAAGTGGGTGAGCGGGGTTCAGCGCCGACACCCCACGATGATCTAGATCTACGGGAAATAGAGCTGTGATTAAGGGGAAGCGGCGGTACCTAGAGGGAATCTGCCCCCTTCACTCTCCACCTCGCTCCTGGGGAGTCATTGGGGGATCCAGGACTTGAGCTTCCCAGGAAAGTCTGGCCTGGCAGAGTTCTGACTGCAGAGCCCCTCCCCCATCAGCCCTGATCCCCGCAGGACGTGCTCACCCCCAAACACATTCCAGAACAAAAGCTAGATTAGAAAGTCTCCCCCACTGGGCCAGAAAGATAGTCCAGCAGGAGAGCATTTGCCTTGCCTGCAGTTCCCCGATTCCCATATGGTTCCAAGGTTCCCTATGCCTGCCAGGAGCGATTTCTGAGTACAGAGCCAAGGAGTAAGCCCTGAGCTGCACTGGGTGTAGCCAAAAACAAACAAAAACAGAAAGTCCCCAGGTTTGAGGGGAGATAATGGTCCCAGGCAAAGAGGTCCTTTGTTCCAAGTCGGCTTTTCTAGGGTTTCTCCCAACCTACCTTATGGGCTTTCCACTTTCATGGCTGTCCTATTTCTAGGGTGCTTGCCAGGGGCAGGGTAGGGGAGTTGAAGGTCTTTGATATTCCTCTCTTGGCCTCTGCTCCTGCTGGAGTGTCTGTGGGAAATGGGGAGAGTCCATCCTTCTCTGGTCCTGCAGTGGCCACAGGTAAAAATCCTGTTCTCAATCCCTTTGTTTTTATGTATCTCAAGGCTTTATTGTCCCAGGGTCCCTTCCCTGCCTGTTTGCTTCCAAACCTTGATGAGGTCCTTCAGGAGTTTCCTAGGAGACAAAGAGTTTCTGTCTGTGTGTGTTCCTATGGGTCTGAACTGGTGCTCAGAGGTGCAGCCCATCAGGCATTTCTGGTCCCAGAGCAGACACTTCCAGTCAGCGCAGGGTTATTTCCTCCTTGGTGGTGCTGAAGGCTCTATTTTTCCTACAGGGATTCATGCAAAGTGCCTTTCTGCTGCTCTTTCCAAATAATACACACTCTTAAAGATGGGCTGCATCTTCAGAACTGCAGTTCCCAGGTAGGGGGAGAGTGTGAGCTTAAAAAGGACAGGGTGGGAGGACAGGTGTAGCAGCCCAGCTTTGGGTTTGGCTCCTGGCCAGAGCATTGAACTCTGTTATTTGAGGCCAATTTTATCCTCGTTTGCTGTGCTTGGCTTAAGGGTCACCAATGTGTTGACAACTGGCTTCTGAATCAGTGTTTTTGGGTCACCCCTGGTAGCTCTCGGACCCTGTGGGTGTTTTGGAGTCCATAAAATATAGACTGGTAAGAAGTTGCAAAGGAAATCCTTGATCCCAGGATTTCTACCATAAAGAATCATTCCATTCTCATCAGAGATCAGCTCTATTACTGATTTGGAGTTCGTCACCACAGCCAATAAGGGATTCTCCTGGCTCTGCACTCAGGTGTCCCTCCTCTTCTGTGTAATGGATTCAATGGGGAGTTCGAGGTTCTTTCTGGACCAGCCAAGGACAAGGCAAGTGCCCTCCGTGCTGTTCTGTATGTTCAGCACAAAGTTCTTCATTTGTGTTTTGCTGCAGTTCCCAGATGCCAGGCCAATACGTGGGCACTTGTCTTCTCACTATCTTCACTCAGGACCCTCAATGGGGGTCTAGCCATTTCCCGGGTTCCTAACTGTCTAAATTCTGGGTGAAGAATTTTCTGCCTTATGGAAAACAATGTTGCTGGGTCCTTTCCTGCATGTGGACTTCCCTGTGGAATTTCCTTTTGATTACTTTGGGCCTTGGAACCTCAGGTTATTTTATATTGTATATGATTTTTTTCCCATGTTGAAGATACTAAGGGCTTATTCTTGCCTCTGTGTTGCAATATATGGGGACTCAATTATATATCAGGGATTGATCAACCCTGGGTGGCCTATATTCAATCTGCTGGCTCTGTTTCTCACTCACCTGAAGTTATTCCATGCAGTTCAGATCTTTCATTTTTCACTTTGCAGAGTCTCCTCTCACCTATGCTCCCACATTTCTTTTCAAAGCCTTTCAAAGTTTGCAATCCCATGGCTTGTAGATCTAAGAGGGGAAGGTGAACAAATGTTCATTTGAGAAGTCATAGGGATTGGGAGTCAGGTCATTTTTATCTGCTCAAAGTGTGTGCTGATTCAGAAAAACACAGTTTGACTCAACCATCTGACCCTTCATTTTCCTTTCTTTTTTATTCCTTCTGCCATGGAGGTGATGAGCTTTAAGAGCAGATATGGGCTGCTGTGTATGTAGCTTTGTGGGAAACACCCAGAGTGCCTTTTAGCTTCTTCTGCATCTACGCTGAGACTTATTCCTCACAATGTTCAGTGGACCTTGTGATTCTGCACATTGGCCCAAGTATGTTGGTGTGCATACCACTCTTTCTAAGAACCTACTCGAAGAATGTTCACACATCATGTTGGCTGGTCCACAGGGCTTCCTGGAGCCTGTCACCAGAGGTGCCCATTGACATTGAGTTTGAGGCTGGTTCTTCTTGAGTGGAGAGAGCAGAGAAATTGCATCCCTTTAGGAAACCAGGCGGTCCCTTCTTTACCTCGAGTCTTTTTATTCAGACACAGTGATGTGTCCTTGATGTGGCCGCGAGTTTCTCCCAAGATGAATGGCTGTGTCTGGACACCTTTAAAAAGAGGTTTATAGAAAGTTGATGCTGAGACTACCAGCACCTGTGGGCCATAGGTGAGAGCCTCCCTGGGGCACCTGTGAGGAACAGACCCTTTGTTGGAAATCACAGATCATTCAGGGAACTGAATTTTCAGTTCCCAAAACTCAAGGCCCTCCCCATTGTAACGTTACTAGGGCTGACTGTATCTTAGAGGAGTCCAGTTTTTTAATTTAATTAATTACTTTATTATTTATTATGTTTCTTGGGTCACACCTGGCAGCGCTCAGGAGTTACTCCTGGCTCCTCGCTCAGAAATTGCTCCTGGCAAGCTCAGGGGACCATATAGGGTGCTGGGATTCAAACCAATGACATTCTGCATACAAGGCAAACGCCCTGCCTCCATGCTATCTCTTCAGCCCCAATCATTTAATTTTAAATGTTATTCCACAGAACTGAGAGATAGTACATTATGTGGGTATTTTCCTTGGCCTCTCTGAATCAGTTTTAATCCAGTCTGCACATTGATCTCATAAGCTTCCAGGGATATCCCTGAGCACAGAGCTAGGAGTCAGCCCTGACTACTACAGGTACATGCCACAATTTTCCTAAATGCTGCCATTCAATTTTTGTAAGTTTGGGGAAGCTCTTGACCACACGTGGGAATGCTCAGAATTTAGTATAGGCACTGAGCTTAGGGAGTACTTCTGGCATTGTTCAGTGATCACTTTGGGTGCTGGTGATCAAATCTGGATCTGCTGCTCTGTACTAACGTGCCAACTCCCAATAAGTCAAACTTATTCGAGAAAGTTTCACTTAAGTGTTGTTCATCAGTTGTTTAGGGCTGCACCGCATCAGCATCTCTTGATTTTCTTTGGCTGGTGCAATATAGAGGGATCAAAACTGATGCTTCTATTTACAAAGGACATTTCCCAATTACTCTGATCTAGGCTGCACTTCGTCATTTGATGGCTTCTTTTGTGGTACACCCAACAGAAGTCAGTCTTCCCTCTGGCTCTGCTCAGGAGTCAACCCTGCCTTGTAAGGTCAAAGCGATGGTACTTCTTGTTAGCAAAAGCTTATTAGTACATACTGTTTTATCTATAAGTTTCGTCACAACAGACAATTCACAGGCCTTTATTGTGGAATATGAACCTTCTGAAAGATAAGCTCCAACTAAAGTGGACAGAGAGGTGTCTCTTTCTGAGACAGATGCTTCCCTGGGATCAAAAAGGCATTTTTTTTGAAAAGGCATATTTTAACATCTCAAAGTTTTTACTCCTAGGTCAGTCCCTGAGTGTCAATTCTGATGTAAATTAAAGGATTAACAAACTGCCTGGTGTTCCTATTAGGGTTCTGAGGGAGTAGGCTGTTTAAAGACACAAAACATCCTTTCAATGCCTAACTTCACTTGGAGTATTACAAAGTTAATTTTTTGTTTTGCGTCACACCCGCCAGTGCTCGGGTTCTTCCTGGCTCTAAGTTCAGAAATCGCCCCTGGCAAGCTCAGGGGACCATGTGGGATGCCAGAATTCAAACCACCATCCTTCTGCATGCAAGGCAAATGCCTTACCTCCATGCTCTCTCTGGCCCCAAGTATTACAAAGCTAATTTTATGTTTTTCTTAATGCTAAGTTTTCCAGATAAAGGGCCTCATTTTCCTATATAAATTATTTAATTGGGAGGTAAATGCTCAAATCTATACATACTTCGCACAGCAGAAGGGAGATTTGTATTTAGACCAAATAAACGTTTGGAGCCATCAACAAGTAAAGATTGAGTTATACCACTCTAGAGACTTGTCAGGAAAGCAATCTCTCTTTGAGGTCTGGTTTCGGGTAGCCATGCCTTGACCATTGCACAGCAGGCAAACTGGTTTCCAGCTTCCTCTAAACTATGGCTGTTGTATAGTAACCCCAATTTTTTTTTTTTTTGCCAGGAAGAGGGACACTCACAGCAGCTCTCAAAGATTACCCTTTGGTCTATGCTCACAAATTATTCCTAGCTTCCCCTTGAACCTTATAGGCTACTAGGTGTGGAAACCAGTCAGCCTGTTGCATCCAAGCAAACACTTTCCCCACTGTGCTATTGGTATAGCCCCCATTTTTTTATTTTGAGCTTTTAGGCCATACCTAATGATGGTGAGGGATTACTCCTGGTTTGAAACCATATGAAACCATATGAATAGCTATGGATCTAACACTGGTCTATCACAGTAGAAGGCAAAAGTACTACCCGCTGTATTGTTATTCAGGATCAGCCCCTTAATTTCAAGAAAATTTGCACTCGTCATCCTGGCAGTGTTTGCTGTTAGTTCTGGCTCTGCACTCAGTGCTCACTTATAGAACAGCTCAGGGAATTACAGAGTGTCATGATCACTGCACATTGGCCCTTTGTGAGCCCCTACTTGAATGATTGCTTCCCCACAGTATTATCGCTCCTGGCAGACTTGACGGACCACATGGGATGCTGGGATTCGAACCATTGTTCTTCTGCATGCAAGGCAAACGCCCCACCTCCATGCTATCTCTCCGGCCTCCTATGTTGGATTCTTTCATTGAAACTGGTCTTATCTGAGTGATAACCAACATGCAGAAGGAAAGCAGAGATTCTTTTATTCATCTGTTCTGTGATTTGGCTACTTTCATCAGGGACCTAGACTCATACACAAGGGTTGGTAGTTGCTGTCCCTTTCCCTGTCTTTAAACCATGAAACTTTTCTCTGGACAGGTTAATTCAGGGTGAAGCCTGCGCTGATCTCCTGGGTGGAAGAAGGAGCCCTTGGGAGGCTGCAGAGAGGTGTGTTTGGAGGTGAGTGTGGGAAGAGCCCCAGGATCAGTCCCTGTAGAGGTGTGTGGTACTGTCCTGGGCAATTTGGATTATGGGTGCTCAGCAGTGTGTCCTGGATACGGTGTGTGAGGGTTCTCTCACTCCACTTCATGGCTATTGATGCTAAGGCCCACAATGTTCTGGAGCTTGGCTGTCCTGACCTTCCTCTTTCTGCTTCCCTGCCTTTTGGTATTTACAGCTGGTCCTGTGGTTCTGCGCCATCATCACTCTTCTATGCTCTCAGGTTAGCTACACAACCCCTTGTTGTCATTCCCTTCCTAGGGGCAGTTTGACGCCCCTCTGTTCTGTGTTTTCATATACTTGTCTTTGCCATTGGATCATTTTCAGTGATTCCCCAACTTTTTTATTCTCTCATTTTTGAGACCGCCTTGCTGGTTGTACTTGGTGCTCACACTGGTGCCTTTGCTTCTCAAACCTTTTTGGTGCACTCAGAGAACCATATTGGATGGCCTTGATCAAACCTGGGTCCCCTCCTGCCAAGTAAATTCCAGTTCTTAGGAATACTAAGAAATATTTTGTCTGGTTTTTTTTTGGGGGGGGGGTTGGTTTTTCTGTTTTTGGTATGCATCATACCCTCATCATGCACTCAGGGGAAACTCTTAGTTCTGTGCTCAGAAATTGCTCCTGGAAGGCTGGAGGAACTTATGGGATGCCAGGAATAGACCCAGGTCTGTACTGGGATCCTGTGCAAGGCAAACCCTGTACTGCTGTGCTATCTCTTCCTAGATTACTTAACTTAGCTCTATTCTCAGATATTACTCCTGGCAATGCTTTGGGTAGTAAATTTAGAAATTTAACTTGGTTCAAAACTTGCAAGGTAAATCTCTTTTAGGCTGTCCTAAATCTCTGTTCCACTAGAAATTATTTTTGATATCTATATTTAAACCACAGAGAAGTGAGCCCAGAACCATCCTAATGTGGACGTCTTTGAGTTCCTCATCTTGATCTCTTAATCTAACTTCCCTATTATGGAAGATGATTTAGTACCAGAAAACAATATGTAGTCACATTGTTGCCTACTCAACTAAGTTTCATTCAAGTCATTTTTTGTATTACAGGCTATGGAAATCGTGCAGTATACCAGGGTTTGATGTTGGGTGAGCCACATGCAAGAAAATAGCTTCACTTCTGTGTCTTCTCTCTGGCCCACTAAAAAATAATTTTTACCTATACATTAAAACCATTGATGAATGAGCCCATGATACTGTCATGACTGTGGGTCTTTGAAGAGTTTGCATTTCATTAAATGTTTTTGTGGTTTTTGGGTCAGTGCTGGCAGTGTCAAGGGTTACTTCTGACCTTGTACTCAGAAATGATTCCTGTTTGGAATCCTGGAGAGATAGCATAGAGATAGGGTGTTTGCCTTGCATGTAGAAGGATGGTGGTTTGAATCCTGGCATCCCATTTGATCTCCCGAGCCTTGCAGGAGCAATTCTGAGTGTAGAGCCAGGAGCAACCCCTGAGCGCTGCCAGGTATGACCCCCAAACCAAAAAAGAAAAGAAAAGAAATTACTCCAGTTTGTAAAAGGGGGAATAAGTTATATCAGTGATTCAACCATGCAGAATCAGCTGTATGGAAGGCCAACAACCTCAATGTTTTGCATTGTTCTGGTTCATCAACAGATTCTTACATTACATATTTGGTTTGGTTTAGTGTGCAGACCTACTCTTCAAAATTCCATCTTTCTACAATTTAATTTTGGAATAGGAACTCCAAACAGCTGTGAGATGGTAAGATTTATAATTCCTAATCATTTTTATTGTGGTGGCGGGATATCAGTGGTGCAAACACATAGGACTTATCAAGTTGGGTCGTATACACAGTCCTTTTACCACATCTGTGGTCTCTGTACCGTTGGAAGGATCTGGAGCCCAGTGTGAGAAGTCGCCCATTATTTCTATGTGAGTGGCAAAACCCATTCAATGATTTGTTTATCCGATTCATACATTATTTTTCAGAGCAAAGAAATTCTGTGATTATTGTGGAAAATGGCTTAGGGAGGGAAGAGATGCATTGACTTTGATTTAATAGGTCAAGTGTTTCTACTGGTTGATTGTCCATTGGATCTGTAGCCCAGTGGGAAGGTCTCTTCTCATTGTAAGTGGAGATGGAAACTGTGTCTCATTCAGTACTGTACATGGTCCACAAGCCTCCTCTGGTGTGATCAGGGAACACAAAGCCAGAGGAAAGAAGAGCACTGCCTAGAGGGACCCCATAATACAGTAAACATTTAAAACCATGAAAAGCGAACTCATTGGTGTTTGGGAGGAATATGCCTACAGTGACTTTTGTTTTATTTTGAGTGACAACTGTGATAATAAGGGGTTCCTCTAGGGTTGGGCCCATATTAGATGTCAAGGGTTGATTTCTGACTAGACGCTCCTTGGTATCCCCCTGCTCTGGATGTAATGAGGTATTAAAATTCTGCGGCTTTCTGGGGATCCCGGCCAGCAGGGTAAAGGGGATGAATGCCGCAACTTATTCGTGGGTTCACTGAAGCCGACCCGATCCGAAATATCTTTGGAAAAATCTGTAGATGTTAGAAAGAAGGCCTAAGTCTTCTATCTGATCAAAGGCAATTTATTAAGCAGGCAAACGCTTATATATTTTTTTACACAAGGGGAAGTATGTCTCAAAAACTATTGGTCATTTCAAACCATCTCTTATCCAATTATATTCCAAGCATAGGCACATAACCAAAAATGAATAAAGGTACTAAACATTAAACTTATGGGGCATACAAGCATTGGTCAATTCAAACAAGCTTTTCACCAATTATATGCTTACTACAGGTATTTGGCCAAAAAGGGAAAAAGGATAGAGTGTGCCTTGTTTAAGCACAGCCCATAGGAGGTGGGGAAGGGTAAAGGGGAAGGCATGACTCAATGACTGATCCTAGCAATCTTTAGCTTGACCGGAATCAGAGACATATAAGGAAATATTATCTACATCTTGTCCCTGGCCTCATGGCCCTGTGGTTAGCACAAGGGGCTATGTTTCATTGCAAGATTTCCTATTTGCTCATGGGCTAGGAACCTGCCGACAGTCATGTATGCAGCTCAGTGGAACTTTCCACAGAGATAGAGGCTGAGGTTGATAGCATCCATTTTGTGCAGGCTAGAGCAGTCTCCCACAAAATTCTGATACAGCCATTTCCTTTTGTTGTGCCTAAGATCCCACCTGGCCTTTAAGTTACATGCTCATATGTCTAACACTGAGCTGTAACGAAGGCTTAAACAAGGATATGTTTTATGTTTGTTTCAGAATGGTGCTACCTGAGGGTAGATTTACACTTCTGTGCTTTTTTACTGAAGTAGTGAAGTAGAGAAATTTTTACAATTTTGGCTTTTCCACATTCATAAAATTTGCTTATTCTACTACTGAAAACAATAAATGAGCCATAGCGTTCAAGTAGGGATTGTACATTGGACACGGGGAACTAGGATTCAATACCCAATATCTCAAAAGATCACTTCAGCACTGCCACTATCATCCCAATGCTCAGAGCTAGAAGTACTCTCTGAGCATCACAGGGTAAGCCCTCAGAATTAAAAAGAAAGAAGAAGGGACCAGAGAGATAGGATGCAGGTAAGGCGTTTGCCTTGCGTGCAGGAGGACTGTGGTTTGAATCCTGGCATAACATATGGTCCCCCGAGCCTGCCAGGAGCGATTTCTGAGCATAAAGCCAGGACTAGCCCCTGAGTGCTCCTGGGTATGACCCAAAAACCAAAAAGAGAGAGAGGGAGAAAGAGAGAGATAGAGAAAAGAAGACAGGGTCATGGAGCTAGTATAGTAGGAAGTGTGCTTGCTTTGCACTAGGCCACCAAAGAGCAAATACCTGGCACCCCCACGAGTTACCAAAGTAGCATGAGAACTGATTTTTTCTTTTTTAAAATAATTCTCAATACATACTTAAGTACATAGATCCTTCTAGATGTATGTGCTAGTTTGAGTTAAACATAACATCTTAACCATTTTTGCAGAATTGTATATCGAACCCAAGACTTGTACATGCAAGGCATGCACTTCAGCATTGAACTATATTCCCATTTATAACTGAGTTTGAGTGCAGACCCAGGAGTAGACCGAACATTTCTTACTTTGGCCCAGGCGCTTAAAAAGTAATTTAACTGGCCAGAGAGATAGGTGTTTGCCTTGCATGCAGAAGGATCATGGTTCGAATTCTGGCATTCCATATATGGTCCCCCAAGCCTGCCAGGAGCAATTTCTGAACATAGAGCCAGGAGTAACCCTTTAGTGCTGCCTCATGTGACTCAAAAACGGGGGGAAAATGTAATTTAAAATGGGGCATGCATTGGAGAAAAAGTACTAGGATTCAGTAGCCTAAGACTTGCCCGAATGTTATGGAAGTACAATATTTATTATTAGAGCCAGTAAACATGGTGAAGAAGATGAAATGAAAATCAGAACAAATGTTTGCTTATTTGTTGGCTATACTTTTCCCTATCAACTGATCTATAGAAGAACGTGCAAAAAGTGTCAGAAATAACTTCTGGACTAGGGCTAGATGTCAGATTAATACAGAATCCCCACTGAGAGGACACCCTTGTGGGACTGGTAATTACTCATTTAGTGTCCAGAAATAATAGTTTCTGCTCCTCTGTTCAGACTATTTGTTACCTACCTAAGCCTATTTCTTGGCTGCTTGTCTATCTGTCTCCAGAGACATCCATACATGTAGAAACTTGTTTGTGTGTGATGGTTATCACACATGAAGGGTGGTTTTGAACATGGAGACTTGGGGAGAGGCTATTGGACTAACCCTGTGCTGTTCCATAGGAAAGCTGCAACACCGGATGGGTCGTGCGTGATTCTGTGCTATGGGCCACAGCTTCGAGGGAACAGCCCTGCCTATATCTTGATGGGAATGAGGACCCTGGAGTCACCTGTCCAATTGGAGGCCAGAATGAGGAAAGCGTCCTCGCAGTGGAGACCCAGTCTATTAGTGACGTCACTCCTGAGTCTGCTTCGTCCAGCCCCTGGATTCAGAACCCCACAGTTGGGTCACTTTCTGCCAAGCAGCCAACAGTGTTTGCTCTGAGCCCCTCACTTCGAGAGGCTCACAAGCACATTCACCATGGAGTGATGACTCCCACATGCAGTCAATGTGAGGGGGCCCTCCCCTGTGTTTGGCACTGTGATATACCCTCAGATACCCCTAGTACACAAGATTCCACTGACAGTCAGCAAAGTGGGTACACTCTGAGTCAATGGGCACACCCAAAGGATCCTCAGGAAGTTGGGAAAGAAAACAAATGGCGTATTTGTCCTGAATATAGCATGTCCTTCAATTCTTCTTCTTCCTTGATTGTACCCAAGAAAATTCAGGCAGTAGAAAAGCCTTATACATGTCAGGAGTGTGGAAAGGCCTTTTCTCAATCCTCAATGCTTGTTAGGTGTTGGGGACTGACTTGTTTGAGGCCATTTTGCTGTTCTTTCTGCCATATTCCAGCTTTTCACCTAAAAGCTATTTTGCAGTCTTGCTGTAAATATATTATATATAATTTTATAAGAATATATAAAAGTAACTAAACTTTATAAGCAAATTAACTAGTATTAAATATAATTTTAGTCTTAAGTTCTAGGTGTGTAAATGCATCAGATGTCTTTAACTATATTTTATAATAATCTAAGCATTTAGTTAATTTAGTATATAATATTTTTTACAAATTATTCACTTAAAGTCTTCATAGTAAAAACAGTTGTTTGTATTTTTAAAATCAGTTTTTTATACCTTTAATAATCATAGTTCATGCTATTGTGTTTAATCATAAAAATTTTAACACTTTATTGCAGCTGTCTTACTGTTCTACTGCAAAACCAATTTAAAGAAAACCTATTCATTTACAGCAAATCATTTCATACTTCCAAGTAGAGACTCCTTCTACAGTGCTCATTAACCATTTTACTTAATGTTTTAAACTTCAAATTAAAGTTGTTTTAAAAATGTTTTGTGTTAAATCTAAACCTTAAAATTTATTTTCAGCAAAGTTC
This sequence comes from Suncus etruscus, assembly GCF_024139225.1. Taxonomy (NCBI): domain Eukaryota; kingdom Metazoa; phylum Chordata; class Mammalia; order Eulipotyphla; family Soricidae; genus Suncus; species Suncus etruscus. Next base: position 8,892 of record NW_026060332.1, on the reverse strand, counting down.
CACTCCATCTACATTAAGTACTTTTCAACACTAAAAAAGTTTTTCTACAAAATTTTTTTTTCTCTTCTTCTCACAAACATGTTAGCTAAATATTTAAAAGCGCTTGTCAATTTTTTATAAATAAGTCTTAAATCAATCCTTTTGTCTGTTTATGTGTCTGTTGTGATGAATGAAAGTGGCCACAAGTGTAAAATGTTGTGTTTAGTGTTGTTTTGTTTTGTCTGTTTATTTGTTATCTCTACATTTTATAATAATACAATTTTTAAAGCCTTATCCATTTTTTAAATTTCAATTAATTTTTTCAACCTGGTTCATTCTGGTCAGTTCACAGACTGGCATCTTACAATTAAAAATCATGTGTTAAAAATTATGTATTAAGCTAGCTTTGTCCTTCTAAGAACATGGCGGAGGGTGTGGAGAATGGCAAACCCCAGATTTCTCAATGGCCATCGGGGATAACTTTTCCCTGGAGAATTTCTGGACTTTGCAGTCACCTGGCTTTCCTGCTATGTGTAAGTTCAAGCCTATAGAATATGTATTTATGGCTAAAAAATAGCATCCAGCTTTAACATAATAACTAGAAGTTTAAGAAAAATCCTTTATATTCAGTTTAAAAAAATTTTTTTTTAATTAGCAATTGTTAATTATAAATTTTCTTTTATGCCAAAGTCTAACAGAGGTCAAATAACATTCCCGTGGTATTCAAAAATAACTAGTGTAATGTAAATTGCTAATGTTTTCTGCAAATTCTTAATTTTTATATGAAGTAACCATTTTGCCTTCTGCCAAGCTGTTTTCTTATAAACCTCCTGCTAGACGCCATTCCTGCAAACCTGTTTCTAACTGACTCCACCTTTGACAATGCTGAATTAGACACTCTGCCTAGCTGCCTTGGATGCCCACCGATGCCACCAACAACCTCCATCCTCTCTACCTCCATCCCTTGGCCGGTCTTGCAAGTCGACCTTTGTGCCCTAACCATGGGTGCAAGCCTATACTGGGGCACCTCCAATTTCCGCCTGCCTCAACCTCGTGCTGTTGACCCCGATGACTATTACTCCCCTGCTAGCGGTGGCTGCAACTCTGTTATTCGCCGTGATGTACTACGCCACCCCTTCACCACCTTCTACGTCTGCCCTGGTCACCACCGGCCCCGTTCCAGCGACTATAAGTGTGGCGCTCATAACCAACACTTTTGCGCCTCCTGGGGCTGTGAAACCACCGGAACTGCTTATTGGAAACCCTCTTCCTCCTGGGACTTCATCACCGTTTCATGCCCCCCAACTCCTCCTTTTCTGAACTGTGATGCATCCTCTGCTACCCGTGGTTGGTGTAACCCCCTCATCATCTAATTTACTGCTGCTGGACGTCAGCATCACTGGACTCAACCCGTACAATGGAGACTCAGACTTTACGTTAGGCGTACCGACCCTGGACTTCTTTTTTCCCTCCGTTTACTTAAACAGTTGCCGAATTCTCACCCCCTCGCCGTTGGTCCTAACACCTTTCTTCATCCTCATTCAGGTCCATCACACATGCCTTCTCCTCCTTATCCTCTTCCATCTGCCTCTCCTTCTCTCAGACAGCTCACTATGCCTTCAGGTCCTTCTCCGTCCTCTCAAGTTATTCTCAATCTTATGAATGCTTCTGCTCTTGCCCTTACAGATCCTGCCTATGAAAGATGTTGGCTTTGTTTTTCTCCTCAACCTCTTTTCTATGAAGGTGTTGCAGTGTTTGGCAACCTTTCCTCTACCTCCAACCCCTCTGACCTCCGTTGGAACACACAACCTCAACATGGCATTACAGTCGGTCAAGTCGTAGGCTCTGGCCTCTGCATTAAGCCTAACGACTCCCTGCTTCCTAGCCAATTACTTGACGTGTGCAACGAAACTATTGACATCTACAATTCTTCCTCCTCACAACCCTATCTGTTAGCCCCCAATGGTACTTATTTTGCCTGTGCTTCTGGCCTTACTCCTTTCATCATTTGTTCCTCTTTTCTCCTTTCACATGATTACTGTATTCTCGTTATTCTCATTCCAAAAATCACCATTCACTCAGAACATATCTTTCCCTCTCCTGCCGCCTCACCCTATTCCTATTCTTCTCAATCCCTTTCTCGACAACGCCGTAAGCCCTTCACCTCCATTACACTTGCAGTGCTCCTTGCTGTTAGCGCTACTGGCGCTGGCACTGGTATCTACTCTCTTGTATCCTCTCAATCCAATTTCCGCACTCTTACTCAAGCAGTGGAACAAAACATTAATGAAATCAAAACTAGTCTGCAATTTCTCACAAATACTATTAGTTCCCTTGCTAATGTTGTTCTCCAAAATCGTCGTGCTCTATATTTTGCCCTTATGTAAGAGGGGGGAGTCTGTGTAGCCCTTAAGGAACAATGTTGTATTTTCAAAGATAAAACTGGTTTAGTTAGAGATAGCGTTCAACATATTGGCGATGGTATAAAAGATTTTGAAAAACATTTCGATGAAGAACAAGGCTGGTACCAGGGCTGGTTTTTCTCTTCTCCTTGGCTTCACACTATCTTGTCCACTATTTTGGGCCCACTCATTAGCCTCATGCTGCTCCTTTCTCTTAGCCCATGGATTTCCCGCAAAATCACTGCCTTTATTAAGAACCAGGTAGATGAACAGGCAAAAACCTCTATTCAGGTTAACTACCAGCATCTAACCCCGCGTGACTCCTGTGAAAACTTGGCTTTAGTCACCAAGCCGCCTTTCCAGCCACTAAGTTTCCAGGAGATAGAGCGCATAGCTAACAAGCGGAGCTCGCTCCGGCACTTGTGCTCTTGGCTGTGGAGACACCTACGACGGGATTAGCAAGGTCCCAGTTAGGGCACGGCCCAAAAAGGCTACAGCGCATAATTCGGATCCCTGTGCACACCCACGGCGTTTGTAGCCACCTTTTAATTGCGGCTTTGGCCGTGTCCGACCTGGTCAAACCTTGTATGCCTAAGACACGGTTCTTCCACCCGCTCACGACTTTCCTTCTTTTATTAGAAGAGAAAGGGGGAGATGTTGGGGACTGACTTGTTTGAGGCCATTTTGCTGTTCTTTCTGCCATATTCCAGCTTTTCACCTAAAAGCTATTTTGCAGTCTTGCTGTAAGTTTTTGAGCTATAGAGAAAGGAATGTGCAACTGTAGATATAATTAACTCTAGCCCGGAGGAGAGCAACACTGTCCGGTACCGTTATCAGAAACTAGGCCTCACTCCTTAAGACCACATTTCGGAGTGAACTAGGCTATTATCAATAAGTGTATGCTACATTGTCTGTTCAAGATCACTGAGGCAGGCACATCTTGCACCACCTGATAATCAAGCAATTAAAAATGCAGCTTGAAGGACACTAGAGGTTTCCATAGAAACAGCACGTTCAGCATAACTTGAAGGTCACCTAGCCCACTGCCCACTTCCTTATTTAGAGAATGCCTAACTTTCTTTGTTCCTTGAAACCTGAAATATATTCTTGCCTTGTATGGGCCTTCGCGCCAAAAGTATGACTGACATCACCTTTGTACTGCCCCCTTCTCCTTCATTATATAAGAAGGAGCTGTAGCCCAATAAAGGGACCCTTGAACAGTGAGACGCTGCCTTGGGTCTTTATTATTAACCTCTTTCAGATTTTTTACAGGTGTGGTTGCTCTTCTACTCAGCAAAATAGGAGTGCGGTTGTCTGAGAAGCCTTTCCAGCTAATTCCTGCTGGCCGGGTCCCCCCTGGGGGGGCTTCAGGACACCGCAGTTAGGCATATAAATGTTCATACAGGCGAGAAACCTTATACATGTCAGGATTGTGGAAAGTCCTTCACTCAGTCCTCAAAGTTTCTTGGGCACATGAATACTCATTTAGGAGGGAAGCCTTATACATGTGAGGAGTGTGGAAAGGCCTTCAGTACACCCTCCAGGCTTATTACCCACTTGACTATTCATACTGGAGAGAAGCCTTATACATGTGAGGAGTGTGGAAAGGCCTTCTCTCAATCCTCATCACTTATCAGGCACAAGAAAATTCATATGGGAGAGAAGCCTTATCCGTGTCTAGAGTGTGGAAAGGCCTTTTCTCAATCCTCATTGCTTATTAGGCATATGAATAGTCATAGAGGAGAGAAGCAGTATACATGTCAGGAGTGTAGCAAAGCCTTCACTCAGTCCTCATCTCTTTATGTGCATATGAATATTCATACAGGAGAGAAGCCTTATAGGTGTCAGGAGTGTGGAAAAGCCTTTTCTCGATCCTCATTGCTTGTTAGACACATGAATATTCATACAGGAGAGAAGCCATATACATGTCAGGAGTGTGGCAAGGCCTTCACTCGGTCCTCAAACCTTAATAGGCACATGACTGTTCATACAGGAGAGAAATCTTATGTATGTCAGTAGTGTGCAAAGGCCTTTTCTCAATCCTCTATGCTCATCAGGCACATGAGAGAAGCCTACTTATTAGGAGTGTAGGATGGCCTTTACCCATTCATCATCACTTTCTGAGCACATGAAAATTCATACTGGAGTATTAAGTAAAGTTATGCCTTTTGAAGTGGTCCCCATTTGTTTCCCATTTGCATTGTATCTCAATTCCTTGGTATTTTCCCCTCCACTGGAAGGGGGCTTTTATTTTGGAACTGAATAAATGGAAGGCAGAAGAGCTGACCTGGGGCTGTCATCTTGGCTTGTGGTTTCATTTGTTAGATCGACTGGATTGTAGGTTGTTGGGGACTGTGACTTGTTTGAGGCCATTTTGCTGTTCTTTCTGCCATAATCCAGCCTTTCACCTAAAGGCTACATGCAGTCTTGCTGTAAATTCTTGGGCCAAAGAGAAAGGAATGTGCAGCTGCAGGAGATAATTAATCTTGTAGCCCGGAGGAGAGCAACACGGCCCAGTACCATTCCCAGAAATGAGGTCTTACTCCCTCAACTACATTCCGGAGTCAACAAGGCAGTTATTATGTGTATATGTTACATTGTCTGTACAAAATTATTTCTGTAAGAACATTGCCCCCACCTTATATCTGTTAAAAAGTTTAGAAATGCAGCTAGAAGATGTTTCCATCACAAGATGTTTCCATGGATACTGCAAGAAGTATTGCCCACTTGCCTTATTTGGAATAATGAAGTAATTTTCATGCCAAAAGAATGATTGACATTGCCTTTTGCCTGCCTCCTTCACCTTCCCTATTTAAAGAGGTGCTGGACCTCAATAAACGCCTTTGAGCAGTGAGACATTGCCTTGGGTCTTTATTATTAACCTCTCTCAGATTTTTTACAGTGTGGTTGTGCTTCTACTCAGCAAAATAGAAGTGCGGTCGTCTGAGAAGCCTTCCCAGCTAATTCCTGCTGGCCGGGCCCCCCTGGGGGGCTTCAGGACCCCGCAGTAGGTGATCAGCTTGAAGTGTAAATTCTCTTGCCTGCTATTTCCTCAAGATTCTGTGTGGATTAATTATTTCTTGACAGTTATCAACATACCATCTTCTGTACTCCCTGGACAGGAAGTATAGGATATCCCTTTCTCTTTTGAGAACTTTGGGACAACTAGACCTCAACCCAACTCCCAAAGAACATCATTTACACAGGAGAGAAGCCTATTAATGTTGGGAATGTGGAATGGCCTTCACTCATGGCTTTCTGCACACATGACAAGTCATAGAGCAGAGAAGGCTTATTCATGTCAGGAGTGTGGGAAGGCCTTCACTGAATTCTTATCACTTTCATAGCACAGGAAAATTTATGGAGAGAAGCCTTATTCAGGTCAGGTGTGTGGAAAAGCCTACACTCAATCCTCAATCCTTTCTGGACACATGTAAATTCATACCAATCAGAAGCTGTAGTCATGTTAGGAGTGTGGGAATTCCTCAATTAAATCCTCAAAACTTATTTTGCACATTAAATTTTATACAGGAGAGTTTTACTCAGGTTAGGATTATGGGAAGATTTTCACTTATTCATCACAGCTTACTAGGCACATTAACGTTCATACAGGGAGAAGTCAGGAGTGTGGAAAGGCCTTAGATCCACCTTCAAAGCTTATTAGCACATGAAAATTCATGCATTCGAGAAGGGTTATTCAAGTCAGGAGTGTGAGAAGGCCATCGCTCAATCCTCAAACCTTGCTACATACATGAATGTTTCTACAAGTAAACACCATTAAATGGGGGCCCGGAGAGATAGCACAGCGGCGTTTGCCTTGCAAGCAGTCGATCCAGGACCAAAGGTGGTTGGTTCGAATCCCGGTGTCCCATATGGTCCCCCGTGCCTGCCAGGAGCTATTTCTGAGCAGACAGCCAGGAGTAACCCCTGAGCACCGCCGGGAGTGGCCCAAAAACCAAAAAAAAAAAAAAAAAAAAAAAAAACACCATTAAATGGGAAGTCTTATACTCCTACTCAAGCCTTCAAAAACATAAGATAATGCATATTGTAGAAAAATGTGTGGTTGGGGCCGGAGAGATAGCATGGAGGTAAGGCGTTTGCCTTTCATGCAGAAGGTCATCGGTTCGAATCCCGGCGTCCCATATGGTCCCCCGTGCCTGCCAGGAGCAATTTCTGAGCATGGAGCCAGGAATAAACCCTGAGCACTGCCGGGTGTGACCCAAAAAACACAAAAAAAAAAAAAAAAAAAAGAAAAATGTGTGGTTAATAAGCAGTGTGGGAAGATCTCCACAGCTGTCCAAACCTTTTCATAGACATAAAAATGATGTATGGAGGGTCTGAGTGTTCATACAAAAAGGTGTTAACCTTGCAAATCTCTGGCCTGGGTTCAATTCTATACATCTTGTAGAGTTTCACAATATCAAAATTATGGATCCCCCATAACAGAATCAGGAGTTACCTTTGAGCACCATAGGGTGTGGGACCACAAAATTAAAATAAAATTTTAATGAGCAGTCCTGAATTGCAGGAAGGTGGGAAGGCCTTGTTTACTTCTGAATGGTTTCTCTACATAAGAAAGTTCATATTCTGGACTAGAGTATAGCATAGTGGAAAAGGCATTTGCCTTGCTAGCAGCTGACCTGGGTTTGAACCCCAGCATTCCATATGGTCTCCCAAGTCTGCCAGGAGTTAAATCTGAGCACAGAGTCATGAGTATTGCATCTACATTCCAATGTGGCTCTGCCAAAAAATATATATCAGATTGAAATATCAAAGGAAGATTGGAAGGCCTTCACTAAATTCACAATCTTATGCAAAGGTGATTTCATACTGGAGAAGATCATTTTCTGAGGGCCTTCATGTTCATAATTCTCTCCATATAGGAGAATACTTGGAAGACACTAAGTGTAGGGCTGGAGAGAGCACAGCAGGAGGGCTTTTTCCTTGCACACAGCTGATGCACTGTGGACAGGTTCAAATCCCGCCACCCCATATGGTCCCTCGTGCCTGCCAATGGCAATTTCTGAGTGCAGAGCTAGGAGAAACTCCTAAGTGCTGCCGGGTGTAATCTGGATCTGCAAGTATGGATCACTCCAGGCAGAATTCTCTCAGCTGTGCTCAAGCAAGTGCCATTCCAGCTGTACCGTTGTTCCAGTCTCACCCATTTTTGTATTACAGTCACATCCACATTAACTGTGTGTTTAGACAAAGTGTTCTCTGAGATGAACATCTCTGTGACTGGGTTTCTGAATATTTATATGTGGAATGGATATTTTCCAAATACATTTTTCCAAAATGTATATCAGCTCATTCAAGGACGAAAGAAACCTCTGGGCTCAAATGTTGTATAAATAGATGAAACGTGGACCATCCACAATTCCCATAGTGTTTTTTTCAGGTTATCACCCATATCTCTATTTACTGAAGAAAATTAAATGGCTTCATGTTTTAAGAGTAAATTTCTAGTGTTTCCAGTTGGGGAAATCTCTGTAAGGGTTACCTAATAATCTGCTCAATCTTTGTATGAATTCAGAGAGTCTGTGCCACATCAGGTGATGTTCAGAGTTTACTCCTGACTGCTCAGGAACTATACCTTTCATGCTCAGGGATATGGGATAGGGATATTATGAATTGAACCTGAGCCAGAATCGTATAAGACACTACTGTATAGCCAATAACGTTAAGTACCCTTGTACCGTATATGGAATTGGTAGCTGTGCTGGTAACTGAAAGTAGAGTTGGGCACAAGCCCTATTGGATTGTTTGCAACATATCAATACATTGTCTATTTCAAAAAAAAAAAAGGGCCAGAGAGATAGCATGGAGGTTAGGCGTTTGCCTGCCTGCAGAAGGTCGATGGTTCAAATCCCGGCAACCCATATGGTCCCCTGAGCCTGCCAGGAGCAATTTGTGAGCATAGAGCCAGGAGTAACCCCTGAGCGCTGCCGGGTGTGACCCAAAAAAGAAAAAAAAGAATGTTGGTCCCTCTAACTATGCCTAGTCAGAAGCAGAATTTTTTTAATTTAAAATTCACTTTATACACATCTATTGATTAATATTGGCAGATAAGTATGCCTAAAATGAGCATATTCTTTTTTTTTTTTTTTTTTTTTTGGTTTTTGGGCCACACCCGGTGACGCTCAGGGGTTACTCCTGGCTATGCGCTCAGAAGTCGCTCCTAGCTTGGGGGACCATATGGGACGCCGGGGGATCGAACCGCGGTCCGTCTCCTAGGCTAGCGCAGGTAAGGCAGGCACCTTACCTCCAGCGCCACCGCCTGGCCCCAAATGAGCATATTCTTTTTAAAATATGATGACATATTTTCTTACTTAAATTGAGGTGCTCTCAAGCTGTGCTCAAACACCACAGACACCCCTGGTAACTCTCAGCCATCCTGGCCAATGGTTCCATATCAGGATTCTAGAAAGTGGGCCATGCAGGCCCTGTAGAATCCAGGAACTACGTGTGAGTCCACCTGGAAGTGCAGGAGACCTCCAGGGTACCCCAGGTG
>NW_026060331.1:0-172944 GCF_024139225.1 Suncus etruscus | reverse complement strand
GCCAAACTGTGAAAAACTGATTTTGACCTGTATATGTATGTCTACTGTCCTATTGTGTAAAACTCTTGTGATTTGGGCAAACAGAGGCTCCAGAAAACTCGCTAGCCAACTGGCCATTTACAGAGAGAAACTACAAACCATGAAAACGAGCAAGACTTTCCAAAAGCCGGCTCCATGTGTGTTACACCAGGTGGGGAAAATCCAAGAAAGTACACCGGCCCAGTGGGGCCTAAATATTAAAACTGTGAGATTGGCCTGTATATGTCTGTCTACTGTACTCTTGTGTGAAAATCTTGTGAGTATGCAAAAAGAGGATCCAGAAAACTTGCTCGCCAGAGGCCATTATCAGGGAGAAACTACAGATCATGAAAACCGGCAAGACTTTGCAAAAGCCGGCTCCGTTTGTGTGACACCAGGCGGGGAAAATCCAAGAAAGTACACCGGCTCAGTGGGGCCCAACTCTGAAAAACTGATTTTGACCTCTATATGTATATCTACTGTCCTCTTGAGTGAAACTCTTGCGAGTGGGGTAAAAAGAGGCTCCAGAAAACTCGCTCGTCAGAGGCCATTTTCAGGGAGAAACTACAGAGCATGAAAACCGGCAAAACTTTGCAAAAGCCGGCTCCATGTGTGTGACACCACGCGGGGAAAATCCAAGAAAGTACACCGGCCCAGTAGGGCCCAAATGTGAAAAACCGATTTTGACCTGTATATGTCTGTCTACTGTCCTCCTGCGTGAAACTCTTGCAAGTGCGGCAACAAGAGGCTCCAGAAAACTCACACGCCCAGAGGCCATTTTCAGGGAGAGACAACAGAGCATGAAAACTGGCAATATTTTGCAAATGCCGGTTCCGTGTGTGTGACACCAGGAGGAAAAAATCCAAGAAAGTACACCAGCCCAGTGGGGCCCAAATATGAAAAACTGTGGAAAACTCTGAGTTTGACCTGTACATGTCTCTCTACTGTCCTCCTACGTGAAACTCTTGCGAGTGGGGCAAAAAGAGGATCCAGAAAACTCGCTCGCCCAGAGGCCATTTTCAGGGAGGTAGAACAGAGCATGAAAACCGGCAAGACTTTTGAAAAAGCCGGCTCCGTGTGTGTGACACCATGCGGGGAAAATCCAAGAAAATACACTGGCCCAGAGGAGCCCAACTGTGAAAAACTGAGAGTTTGACCTGTATATGTCTGTCTACTGTCTGCATTCGTGAAACTTATGAGTTGGGAAGAAAGGGGCTCCAGAAAAATCGTTTTCCAGAGGCCATTTTCAGGGAGGTACAACAGAGCATGAAAACCGGCAAGACATTGCAAAGCCAGCTCCGTGTGTGTGACACCAGGCGGGGAAAATCCAAGAAAGTACACCGGCGCAGTGGGGCCTAAATATGAAAACTGTGAGATTGGCCTGTATATGTTTGTCTACTGTACTCTTGTGTGAAAATCTTGTGGGTATGCAAAAAGAGGCTCCAGAAAACTCTCTCGACCAGAGGCCATTTTCAGGGAGAAACTACAGAGCATGAAAACCGGCAAGACTTTGAAAAAGCCGGCTCCCGGTGTGTGACACCATGCGGGGAATATCCAAGAAAAAACACCGGCCCAGTGGAGCCCACATGTGAAAAACTGTGAGTTTGACTTTTATATGACTGTGTACAGTCCTCTTGCGTGAAACTTGCGAGTGGGGCAAAAATAGGCTCCAGAAAAGTAGCTCGCCAGAAGCCATTTTCAGGAGGGACTACAGAGCATGAAAACTGGCAAAAGTTTGCAAAAGCCGGCTGCCTTTGTGTGACACCAGGCGGGGAAAATCCAAGAAAGTACACCGGCCAATGGGGTCAACTGTGAAAAACTGTGAGTTTGACCTGTATATGTCTGTCTACTATCCTCTTGCATGAAACTCTTGCGAGTGGGGCAAAAAGAGGCTCCAAAAAACTCGTTCATCCAGAGGTCATATTCAGGGGTGGACTACAGAGCATGAAAACCAGCAAGACTTTGCAATAGCCGGCTCCCTGTGTGTGACACCAGGCAGGGAAAATCCAAGAAAAAACACCGGCCCAGTGGAGCCCAACTGTGAAAAACTGTGAGTTTGACCTGTATATGACTGTCTACTGTCCTGCTACGTGAAAATCTTGCAAGTGCGGCAAAAAGAGGCTCCAGAAAACTCGCTCACCAAGAGACAATTTTCAGGAAGGGAATATAGAACATGAAAAATGGGAAGACTTTGCAGAAGCCGGCGCCCTGTGTGTGACACCAGGTGGGGAAAATCCAAGAAAAAACACCGGCCCAGTGGAGCCCAACTGTGAAAAACTGTGAGTTAGACTGGTATATGTCTGCCTAGAGTCCTCTTGCGTGAAACTTGCGAGTGGGGCAAAAAGAGGCTCCAGAAAACTCGCTCGCCAGAGGCCATTTTCAGGGAGAAACTACATAGCATGAAAACCGGCAAAACTTTGCAAAACCCGGCTCCATGTGTGTTAAACCAGGCGGGGAAAATCCAAGAAAGTACACCGGCCCAGTGGGGCCCAAATATGAAAAACCGATTTTGACCTGTATATGTCTGTTTACTGTCCTCCTGCGTGAAACTATTGCAAGTGGGGCAACAAGAGGCTCCAGAAAACTCACACGCCCAGAGGCCATTTTCAGGGAGAGACAACAGAGCATGAAAACTGGCAATACCTTGCAAATGCCGGTTCCGTGTGTGTGACACCAGGAGGAAAAAATCCAAGAAAGTACAACAGCCCAGTGGGGCCCAAATGTGAAAAACTGTGGAAAAACTCTGAGTTTGACCTGTACATGTCTCTCTATTGTCCTCCTACATGAAACTCTTGCGAGTGAGGCAAAGAGAGGATCCAGAAAACTCGCTCACCCAGAGGCCATTTTCATGGAGTTAGAACAGAGCATGAAAACCGGCAAGACTTTGAAAAAGCCGGCTCCGTGTGTGTGACACCATGTGGGGAAAATCCAAGAAAATACACCGGCCCAGTGGATCCAAACTGTGAAAAACTGAGAGTTTGACCTGTATATGTCTGTCTACTGTCCGCATTCGTGAAACTTACGAGTGGGGAAGAAAGGAGCTCCAGAAATCTCGTTCTCCAGAGGCCATTTTCAGGGAGGTACAACAGAGCATGAAAACCGGCAAGACTTTGCAAAAGCCGGCTCCGTGTGTGTGACACCAGGCAGCGAAAATCCAAGAAAGTACACCAGCCCAGTGGGGCCCAACTGTGAAAAACTGATTTTGACCTGTATAAGTCTGTCTACTGTCCTCTTTCGTGAAACTCTTGCGAGTGGGGCAAAAAGAGTCTCCAGAAAACTTTCTCGACCAGAGGCCATTTTCAGGATGGACTACAGAGCATGAAAACTGGCAAAACTTTGCAAAATCCGGCTCCTTTTGTGTGAAACCAGGCGGGGAATATCCAAGAAAATACACCGGCCCAGTGGGGCCCAACTGTGAAAAACTGAGTTTAACCATTATATGTCTGTCTATTGCCCTCTTGCGTGAAACTCTTGCGAGTGGGGCAAAAAGAGCCTCCCAAAAACTCACTCTCTCAGAGGTCATTTTCAGGGAGGAACTACAGCATGAAAACCAGCAAGACTTTGCAAAAGCTGGCTCCGTGTGTGTGACACTAGGCAGGGAAAATCCAAGAAAGTACACCGGCTCAGTTGGGCCCAACTGTGAAAAAATGATTTTGACCGCTATATGTATATCTACTGTCCTCTTGAGTGAAACTCTTGCGAGTGGGGTAAAAAGAGGCTTCAGAAAACTTGCTCGCCATAGGCCATTTTCAGGGAGAAACTACAGAGCATGAAAACCGGCAAAACTTTGCAAAAGCCGGCTCCATGTGTGTTACACCAGGCGGGGAAAATCCAAGAAAGTACACCGGCCCAGTGGGGCCCAAATGTGAAAAACCGATTTTGACCTGTATATGTCTCTCTACTGTCCTCCTGGGTGAAACTCTTGCAAGTGGGGCAACAAGAGTCTCCAGAGAACTCACACGCCCAGAGGCCATTTTCAGGGAGAGACAACAGAGCATGAAAACTGGCAATACCTTGCAAATGCCGGTTCCGTGTGTGTGACACCAGGAGGACAAAATCCAAGAAAGTACACCAGCCCAGTGGGGCCCAAATGTGAAAAACTGTGGAAAAACTCTGAATTTGACCTGTACATGTCTCTCTACTGTCCTGCTACGTGAAACTCTTGCGAATGGGGCAAAAAGAAGATCCAGAAAACTCGCTCGCCCAGAGGCCATTTTCATGGAGGTAGAACAGAGCATGAAAACCGGCAAGACTTTGCAAAAGCCGGCTCCGTGTGTGTGACACCATGCGGGGAAAATCCAAGAAAATACAACGTCCCAGTGGAGCCCAACTGTGAAAAACTGAGTTTGACCTGTATATGTCTGTCTACTGTCCGCATTCGTGAAACTTGCGAGTGGGGAAGAAAGGGGCTCCAGAAAACTCGTTCTCCAGAGGCCATTTTCAGGGAGGTACAACAGAGCATGAAAACCGGCAAGACTTTGCAAAAGCCGGCTCCGTGTGTGTGACACCAGGCAGGGAAAATCCAAGAAAGTATACCAGCCCTGTGGGGCCCAACTGTGAAAAACTGATTTTGACCTGTAAAGTCTGTCTACTGTCCTCTTGCGTGAAACTCTTGCGAGCGGGGCAAAAAGAGTCTCCAGAAAACTCTCTCGACCAGAGGCCATTTTCAGGACGGAATACAGAGCATGAAAACTGGCAAAAGTTTGCAAAAGCCGGCTCCTGTTTGTGACACCAGGCGGGGAATATCCAAGAAAATACACCGGCTCAGTGGGGCCCAACTGTGGAAAACTGAGTTTAACCTGTATATGTCTGTCTATTGCCCTCTTGCGTGAAACTCTTGCGAGTGGGGCAAAAAGAGCCTCCAAAAAATCACTCTCTCAGAGGTCATTTTCAGGGAGGAACTACAGAGCATGAAAACCAGCAAGACTTTGAAAAAGCCGGCTCCCAGTGTGTGACACCATGCGGGGAATATCCAAGAAAAAACACCGGCCCAGTGGAGCCCACATGTGAAAAACTGTGAGTTTGACCTGTATATGACTGTGTACAGTCCTCTTGCGTGAAACTTGCGAGTGGGGCAAAAATAGGCTCCAGAAAAGTAGCTCGCCAGAAGCCATTTTCAGGAGGGACTACAGAGCATGAAAACTGGCAAAAGTTTGCAAAAGCCGGCTCCCTTTGTGTGACACCAGGCGGGGAAAATCCAAGAAAGTACACCGGCACAGTGGGGCCCAAATGTGAAAAACCGATTTTGACCTGTATATGTCTCTCTACTGTCCTCCTGCGTGAAACTCTTGCAAGTGGGGCAACAAGAGTCTCCAGAGAACTCACACGCCCAGAGGCCATTTTCAGGGAGAGACAACAGAGCATGAAAACTGGCAATATTTTGCAAATGCTGGTTCCGTGTGTGTGACACCAGGAGGACAAAATCCAAGAAAGTACACCAGCCCAGTGGGGCCCAAATGTGAAAAACTGTGGAAAAACTCTGAATTTGACCTGTACATGTCTCTCTACTGTCCTGTTACGTGAAACTCTTGCGAATGGGGCATAAAGAAGATCCAGAAAACTCGCTCGCCCAGAGGCCATTTTCATGGAGATAGAACAGAGCATGAAAACCGGCAAGACTTTGCAAAAGCCGGCTCCGTGTGTGTGACACCATGCGGGGAAAATCCAAGAAAATACACCGGCCCAGTGGAGCCCAACTGTGAAAAACTGAGTTTGACCTGTATATGTCTGTCTACTGTCCGCATTCGTGAAACTTGCGAGTGGGGAAGAAAGGGGCTCCAGAAAACTCGTTCTCCAGAGGCCATTTTCAGGGAGGTACAACAGAGCATGAAAACCGGCAAGACTTTGCAAAAGCCGGCTCCGTGTGTGTGACACCAGGCAGGGAAAATCCAAGAAAGTATACCAGCCCTGTGGGGCCCAACTGTGAAAAACTGATTTTGACCTGTAAAGTCTGTCTACTGTCCTCTTGCGTGAAACTCTTGCGAGCGGGGCAAAAAGAGTCTCCAGAAAACTCTCTCGACCAGAGGCCATTTTCAGGACGGAATACAGAGCATGAAAACTGGCAAAAGTTTGCAAAAGCCGGCTCCTGTTTGTGACACCAGGCGGGGAATATCCAAGAAAATACACCGGCTCAGTGGGGCCCAACTGTGGAAAACTGAGTTTAACCTGTATATGTCTGTCTATTGCCCTCTTGCGTGAAACTCTTGCGAGTGGGGCAAAAAGAGCCTCCAAAAAATCACTCTCTCAGAGGTCATTTTCAGGGAGGAACTACAGAGCATGAAAACCAGCAAGACTTTGAAAAAGCCGGCTCCCAGTGTGTGACACCATGCGGGGAATATCCAAGAAAAAACACCGGCCCAGTGGAGCCCACATGTGAAAAACTGTGAGTTTGACCTGTATATGACTGTGTACAGTCCTCTTGCGTGAAACTTGCGAGTGGGGCAAAAATAGGCTCCAGAAAAGTAGCTCGCCAGAAGCCATTTTCAGGAGGGACTACAGAGCATGAAAACTGGCAAAAGTTTGCAAAAGCCGGCTCCCTTTGTGTGACACCAGGCGGGGAAAATCCAAGAAAGTACACCGGCACAGTGGGGCCCAAATGTGAAAAACCGATTTTGACCTGTATATGTCTCTCTACTGTCCTCCTGCGTGAAACTCTTGCAAGTGGGGCAACAAGAGTCTCCAGAGAACTCACACGCCCAGAGGCCATTTTCAGGGAGAGACAACAGAGCATGAAAACTGGCAATATTTTGCAAATGCTGGTTCCGTGTGTGTGACACCAGGAGGACAAAATCCAAGAAAGTACACCAGCCCAGTGGGGCCCAAATGTGAAAAACTGTGGAAAAACTCTGAATTTGACCTGTACATGTCTCTCTACTGTCCTGTTACGTGAAACTCTTGCGAATGGGGCATAAAGAAGATCCAGAAAACTCGCTCGCCCAGAGGCCATTTTCATGGAGATAGAACAGAGCATGAAAACCGGCAAGACTTTGCAAAAGCCGGCTCCGTGTGTGTGACACCATGCGGGGAAAATCCAAGAAAATACACCGGCCCAGTGGAGCCCAACTGTGAAAAACTGAGTTTGACCTGTATATGTCTGTCTACTGTCCGCATTCGTGAAACTTGCGAGTGGGGAAGAAAGGGGCTCCAGAAAACTCGTTCTCCAGAGGCCATTTTCAGGGAGGTACAACAGAGCATGAAAACCGGCAAGACTTTGCAAAAGCCGGCTCCGTGTGTGTGACACCAGGCAGGGAAAATCCAAGAAAGTATACCAGCCCAGTGGGGCCCAACTGTGAAAAACTGATTTTGACCTGTAAAGTCTGTCTACTGTCCTCTTGCGTGAAACTCTTGCGAGTGGGGCAAAAAGAGCCTCCCAAAAAAATTTGTGATTTTGACCTGTATATGTTTTTCTACTCTCCTCTGGCGTGAAAATCTTGCGAGTGGGGCAAAAAGAGGCTCCAGAAAACTCGCTCTCAAGAGGCCATTTGCAGAGGGGGACTACAGAGCATGAAAACCGGCAAAACTTTGCAAAAGCCGGCTCCCAATGTGTGACACCAGCCAGGAAAATTTTAGAAAGTACAGCGGCCCAGTGAGGCCAAACTGTGAAAAATTGATTTTGACCTGTGTATGTATGTCTACTGTCCTATTGCGTGAAAATCTTGTGAATTGGGCAAACAGAGGCTCCAGAAAACTCGCTAGCCAAGTGGCCATTTACAGAGAGAAACTACAGACAATGAAAACGAGCAAGACTTTGCAAAAGCCGGCTACCTGTGTGTGACACCAGGCGGGGAAAATCCAAGAAAAAATACCGGCCCTCTGGAGCCCAACTGTGAAAAACTGTGAGTTTGACCTGTATATGTCTGTCTACTGTCCTGCTACGTGAAAATCTTGCGAGTGGGGCAAAAAGAGGCTCCAGAAAACTCGGTCACCAAGAGACAATTTTCAGGAAGGGAATATAGAACATGAAAAAAGGGAAGACTTTGCAGAAGCCAGCGCCCTGTCCGTGACACCAGGGAGGAAAATCCAAGAAAAAACACCGGCCCAGTGGAGCCCAACTGTGAAAAACTGTGAGATTGACTGGTATATGTCTGTCTACAGTCCTCTTGCGTGAAACATGCGAGTGGGGCAAAAAGAGACTCCAGAATACTCGCGTGCCCTGAGGCCATTTTCAGAGATGGACTACAGAGCATGAAAACCGGCAAGGCTTTGCAAAAGCCGGCTCCCTGTACACCGGCCCAGTGGGGCCAACAGCGAAAAACTGTGAGTTTGTATTGTATGTGTGTTCGTACTCTCCTCTTTCATGAAATTCTTGCTAGTGGGGCAAAAAGAGGCTCCAGAAAACTCGCTCGCCCAGAGTCCATTTTCAGGGAGGGACAACAGAGCATGAAAACCGGCAAGACTTTGCAAAAGCCGGCTCCCTGTGTGTGACACCAGGCGGGGAAAATCCAAGAAAGTACACCGGGCGAGTGGGGCGTGAAACTCTTGTGAGTGGGGCAAAAAGAGGATCCAGAAACTCGCTCGCCCAGAGTCCATTTTCAGGGAGGTAAAACAGAGCAACAAAACCGGCAAGACTTTGCAAAAGCCACTCCGTATATGTCTGTCTACTGTCCGCATTCGTGAAATTTACGAGTGGGGAAGAAAGGGGCTCCAGAAAACTCGTTCTCCAGAGGCCATTTTCAGGGAGGTACAACAGAGCATTAAAACCGGCAAGACTTTGCAAAAGCCGGCTCCGTGTGTGTGACACCAGGCAGGGTAAATTACCACGAATGTACCCTGGCCAGTGGGGCCCAACTGTGAAAAACTGAGTTTGACCTGTATATGTCTATCTACTGTTTCTTGCTTGAAACTCTTGCGAGTAGGGCAAAAGGAGGCTCCAGAAAACTCGCTCGCCCAGAGGCCATTTACAGAGAGGGACTACAGAGCATGAAAACCGGCAAGACTTTGCAAAAGCCGGCTCCCTGTGTGTGAGAATAGGCGGGAAATATCCAAGAAAGTACACCAGCCTAGTGGGACCCAAATGGGAAAACCTGTGAGTTTTGCCTGTATATGTCTCTCTACAACATTCTTGTGTGAAATTCTTGCGAGTAAGGCAAGAAGAGTCTCCAGAAAAATTGCTCGACCAGAATCCATTTTCAGGGAGGGACTACAGAGCATGAAAACAGGCAAGTCATTGAAAAAGCTGGCTCCCTGTGTGTCACTAGGCGGGAAAATCCAATAATGTACACCGGCCCAATGAGGCCCAACGTTGTAAAACTGTGAGTTTGACATGTATATGTCTGTCTACTGTCCTCTTGCTTGCAACTCTTGCCAGTGGGGCAAAAAGAGGCTCTAGAAAACTCGCTCTCCCAGAGGCCATATTTAGGAAGGTACTACAGAGCATGAAAACCTGCAAGACTTTGCAAAAGCCGGCTCCCTGTGTGTGACACAAGCGGGGAAATATCCAAGAAAGTACAAGGGCCCAGTGGGGCCCAACTGTGAAAAATTGTGAGTTTTTCCTCTATATGTCTGTCTACTGTCCCCTTACGTGAAATCTTGCGAGTGGGGCAAAAAGAGGCTCTAGAAAACTCGCTCGCCCAGAGACCATTTTCAGGGAGGGACTACAGAGTATGAAAACCGGTAAGACATTGCAAGAGTGGCCTCCCTGTGTGTGACACCAGGCGGGGAAAATCCAAGAAAGTACACCGGCCCAGTGGGGCCCAACTGTGAAAAACTGTGAGTTTGACCTGTATATGTCTGTCTACTGTCCTCTTGCGTAAAACTCTTGCGACTGGGCAAAAAGAGGCTCCAGAAAACTCGCTGGCCAGAGGCCATTTTCAGGGAGGGAGTACAGAGCATGAAAATCAGCAAGACTTTGCAAAAGCCGGCTCCATGTGTGTGACACCTGACGGGGAATTCCAAAAAAGTACAACAGCCTAGTGAAGCCGAACTGTGTAAAACTGTGAGTTTCACCTGTATATGTCTGTCTACTGTCCTCTTGCGTGAATCTCTTTCGAATGGGGCAAAAAGAGACTCTAGAAAACTCGCTCGGTCTGAGGCCATTTTAAGAGAAGGACAACAGAGCATGAAAACCGGCAAGACTTTGCAAAAGCCGGCTCCCGGTGTGTGACACCAGGCGGGGAAAATCCAAGAAAGTACACCGGCCCAGTGGGGCCCAACTGTGAAAAACTGATTTTGATCTGTATATGTTTGTCTACTGTCCTCTTGTGTGAAACTCTTGCGAGTGGGGCAAAAAGAAGCTCCAGATAACTCGCTCGCCCAGAAGCCATTTTTAGAGAGGGAGTACAGTGCATGAAAACTGGGAAGACTTTGCATAAGCCTGCTCCCTGTGTTTGACACCATGCGGAAAATTACAAGGAATGTACCCTGGCCAGTGGGGCCCAACTGTGAAAAACTGAGTTTCACCTGTATATGTCTATCTACTGTTTCTTGCTTGAAACTCTTGCGAGTAGGCAATAGGAGGCTCCAGAAAACTCGCTCGCCCAGAGGCCATTTACAGTGAGGGACTACAGAACATGAAAACCGGCAAGACTTTGCAAAAGCCGGATCCCAGTGTGTGAGAATAGGCGGGAAAAATCCAAGAAAGTACACTGGCCAATTGGGACCGAATGTGAAAACCTGTGAGTTTTGCCTGTATATGTCTCTCTACTATCCTCTTGTGTGAAAATCTTGCGAGTGGGGCAAAAAGAGGCTCCAGAAAACTCGCTCGCCCAGAGGCAAATTTCAGGGAAATTAAAATAGATCATGAAAACCGGCAAGACTTTGCAAAAGCTGGCTCCGTGTGAGTGACACCAGGCGGGAAAAATCCAAGAACGTACAACTGCCCAGTGGGGCCCAAATGTGAAAAACTGTGAAAAACTGTAGTTTGACCAAAATATGTCTGTCTACTGTCCTCTTGCGTGAAACTCTTGCGAGTGGGGCAAAAAGAGGCTCCAGAAACTCGCTCGCCGAGAGGCCAGTTCAGAAAGGGACTACAGAGCATGAAAACCGGGAAGACTTTGCAAAAGCCAGCTCCCTGTGTGTGACACCCGGTGGGGAAATTCTAATAAAGTACACTGGCCCATTGGGGCCCAACTGTGAAAAACTGTGATTTTGATCTCTATATGTCTCTCTACTATCCTCTTGCGTGAAACTCTTGAGAGTGGGGCAAAAATAGGCTCCAGAAAACTCGCTCGCCCAGTGGCCATTTTCAGGGAGAGAGAACAGATCATGAAAACCGGCAAGACTTTGCAAAAGCCGGCTCCGTGTGTGTGACACCAGGCGGGGAAAATCCAAGAAAGTATACCAGCCCAGTCTGGCCCAAATGTGAAAAACTGTGAAAAACTGTGAGTTTGACCTGTATATGTCTGTCTACTGTCCTCTTGCGTGAAACACTTGCGAGTGGGGCAAAAAGAAGCTCCAGATAACTCGCTCGCCCAGAAGCCATTTTCAGAGAGGGACTACAGTGCATGAAAACCGGGAAGACTTTGCATAAGCCTGCTCCCTGTGTTTGACATCATGCGGAAAATTACAAGGAATGTACCCTGGCCAGTGGGGCCCAACTGTGAAAAACTGAGTTTTACCTGTATATGTCTATCTACTGTTTCTTGCTTGAAACTCTTGCAAGTAGGCAATAGGAGGCTCCAGAAAACTCGCTTGCCCAGAGGCCATTTACAGAGAGGGACTACAGAGCATGAAAACCGGCAAGACTTTGCAAAAGCCGGCTCCCAGTGTGTGAGAATAGGCGGGAAAAATCCAAGAAAGTACACTGGCCAATTGGGACCCGAATGTGAAAACCTGTGAGTTTTGCCTGTATATGTCTCTCTACTATCCTCTTGTGTGAAAATCTTGCGAGTGGGGCAAAAAGAGGCTCCAGAAAACTCGCTCACCAGAGGCCATTTTCAGGGAGAAATTACGGAGCATGAAAACCGGCCAAATTTTGCAAAAGCCGGCTCCATCTGTGTGAAACCCGGCGGGGAAAATCCAAGAAAGTACACCGGCCCAGTGGGACCGAACTGTGAAAAACTGATTTTAACCTCGATATATCTGTCTTCTGTTCTCTTGCGTGAACCTCTTGCAAGTGGGGCAAAAAGAGTCTCCGGAAAACTCACTCGGCCAGAGGCCATTTTTGGGGAGGGACAACAGAGCATGAAAACCGGCAAGACTTTGCAAAAGCCGGCTCCGGTTTTTGTGACACCAGTCGGAAAATATCTAAGAAAGTACATCAGCCCAGTGGGGCCCAAATGTGAAAAACTGTTGAAAAAATATGAGTTTGACCTGATATGTCTGTCTACTCTCCTCTTGCGTGAAACTCTTGCGAGTGGAGCAAAATAAGGCTCCAGAAAACTTGCTCTCCCAGAGGCCATTTTCAGAGAAGGACTAAAGAGCATGAAAAAAGGCAAGACTTTGGAAAAGCCGCTCCATGTGTGTGACACCAAGCGGGGAAAATCCAAGAAAGTACACCAGCCAGTGGGGCCCAACTGTGAAAAACTGTGATTTTGACTTATACATGTCTGTCTACTGTCCTCTTGCGTGAAAATATTGCGAGTGGGGCAAAAAGAGATTCCAGAAAACTTGCTCACCAAGAAAGCATTTTCAGGGAGGGACTACAGAACACGAAAACAGGCAAGACTTTGCAAAAGCCGGCTCCCTGTGTGTGACACCAGGCGGGGAAAATCCAAGAAAAAACAGCGGCCCAGTGGAGCCCAACTGTGAAAATCTGTGAGTTTGATCTGTATATGTCTCTCTACTGTCCTCTTGCGTGAAACTTGCGAGTGGGGCAAAAATAGCCTCCAGAAATATCGCTCGCCTAGAGGCCAAATTCAGGGAGGGACTACAGAGCAAGAAAACTGGCAAGATTTTGCAAAGCCGGCTCCCTGTGTGTGACACCAGGCGGGGATAATCCAAAAAAGTACACCGGCCCAGTGGGGCCCAACAGTAAAAAACTGTGAGTTTGACCTGTGTATGTCTGTCTATTGACCTCTTGCTTGAAACTCTTTTGAGTCTGGCAAAAAGAGGCTCCAGAGAACTCGCTAGCCAAGTGGCCATGTTCAGAGAGGGACTACAGAGCATGAAAACTGGCAAGACTTTGCAAAAGCCGGCTCCCCGTGTGTGATACCATGCGGGGAAAATCCAAAGAAAAATTCCGGACCATTGGTGTCCAACTGTGAAAAAGTGTGAGTTTGACCTGTATATGTCTGTCTACTGTCCTCCTACGTGAAACGCTTGCGAGTGGGGCAAAAAGAGGATCCAGAAAACTCGCTCGCCCAGAGGCCATTTTCAGGGAAGGACAACAGAGCATGAAAACCAGCATGACATTGCAAAAGCCGGCTCCGTGTATGTGACACCAGGCGGGGAAAATCCAAGAAAGTACACCAGCCCAGTAAGGCCCAAATGTGAAAAACTGTGAAAAACTGTGAGTTTCACCTGTATCTGTCTCTCTACAGTCCTCTTGCGTGAAACTTTTCGAGTGGGGCAAAAAGAGTCTCCATAAAACTTGCTAGCCAAGTGGACATTTTCACAGATGGACTACAGAGCATGAAAACCGCAAGACTGCAAAAGCCGGCTCCATGTGTTTGACAACATGCGGGGAAAATACAAGAAAAAACTGGGGCCCAGTCGAGCCCAACTGTCAAAAAAACATGAGTTTGACCTGTATATGTCTGTCTACAGTCCTCTTGCGTGAAACTTGCGAGTGGGGCAAAAAGAGGCTCCAGAAAACTCGTGCGCCAGAGGCCATTTTCAGGGAGAGACTACAGAGCATAAAAACCGGCAAAACTTTGCAAAAGCCGGCTCCCCCTGTTTGAAACCAGGATGGGAAAATCCAAGAAATTACACCGGCCCAGTGGGGACCAACTGTAAAAAACTGATTTAGAGCTGAATGTGTCTGTCCTCTGTCCTTTTGCATGAAACTCTTGCGAGTGGGGCAAAAAGAGGCTCCAGAAAACTCAATCGCCCAGAGGCCATTTTCAGGAAGGGACTACAGAGCAAGAAACCTGGCAAGATTTGCAAAAGCCGGCTCCCTGTGTTTGACACCAGGCGGATAAAATCCAAGAAAGTACACAGGCCCAGTGGGGTCCAACTGTGAAAAATTGTGATTTTGACCTTTATACCTCTGTCTTCTGTCCATTTGGTGAAACTCTTGCGAGTGGGGCAAAAAGAGGCTCCCAAAAACTCGCTTACACAGAGGTCATTTTGAGGGAGGGACTACAGAGCATGAAAACCAGCAAGACTTAGCAAAAGCCGGCTCCCTGTGTGTGACACCAGGCGGGGAAAATCCAAGAAAGTACACCGGTCTAGTGAGGCCCACCTGTTAAAAACTGTGAGTTTGACCTGTATATGACTGTCTACTGTACTCTTGCGTGAAACTCTTGCGAGTGGGGCAAAAAGAGGCTCCAGAAAACTCGCAAGTCAGAGGCCATTTTCAGGGAGATACTACAGAGCCTGAAAACCGGCAAAACTTTGCAAAAGCCGGCTCCCGTTGTGTGAAACCAGGAGGAAAAATTCAAAGAAAGTACACCGGCTCATTGGGGCCAAACTGTGAAAAACTGATTTTGACCTGTAGATGTCTGTCTACTGTTTTTTTGCGTGAACCTCTTGCGAGTGGGGCAAAAAGAGGCTCCCAAAACTCGCTCACACAGAGGTCATTTTCAGGGACGGACTACAAAGCATAAAAACATTAGACTATGTAAAACCTGGCACCCAGTGTGTGACACCATGTGGGGAAAATCCAAGAAAAAACACCGGCCCAGTGGAGCCCAACTGTAAAAAAATTGTGAGTTTGTCCTCTATATTCTGTCTAGTGTCCTCTTGCGTGAAACTTGCGAGTGGGGCAAAAAAGGCTCCAGAAAACCTGCAAGCCAGAGGCCATTCTCAGGGAGGGAGTACAGAGCATGAAAACCGGCAAGACTTTGCAAATGCCGGATCCCTGTGTGTAACACCAGGCGGGGAAAAATCAAGAAAATGCACCAGCCCGGTAGGGCCCAAATGTGAAAAACTGTGAAAAACTGTGAGTTTGACCTGTATATGTCTGTCTACTGTCCTCTTGAGTGAAACTCTTGCGAGTGGGGCAAAAAGAGGCTCCAGAAAACTCGCTAGCCCAGAGGCCATTTTCAGGGAGGGACAACAGAGCATGAAAACCAGCAAGACTTTGCAAAAGCCGTGTCCCTGTGTGTGACACCAGGTGGGGAAAATCCAAGAAAGTACACCAGCCCAGTGGGGCCCAAATGTGAAAAACTGTGAAAAACTGTGAGTTTCACCTGTATATGTCTCTCTACAGTCCTCTTGTGTGAAACTTTTGGGACTGGGGCAAAAAGAGTCTCCAGAATACTTGCTAGCCAAGTGGACATTTTCAGAGATGGACTACAGAGCATGAAAACTGCAAGAATTTGCAAAAGCCAGCTCCTGTGTTTGACAACATGCGGGGAAAATCCAAGAAAAAACACCGGCCCAGTCAAGCCCAACTGTGAAAAAATGTGAATTTGACCTGTATATATCTGTCTACAGTCCTCTTGCTTGAAACTTGCGAGTGGGGCAAAAAGAGGCTCAGGAAAACTCATGCGCCAGAGGCCATTTTCAGGGAGGGACTACAGAGCATGAGAACCGGCAAAACTTTGCAAAAGCTGGCTCCCCCTGTTTGAAACGAGGATGGGAATATCCAAGAAAGTACACCGGCCCAGTGGGGCCCAACTGTAAAAAACTGATTTGGAGCTGTATATGTCTGTCCTCTGTCCTTTTGCATGAAACTCTTGCGAGTGGTGCAAAAATAGGCTCCAGAAAACTCGATAGCCCAGAGGCCATTTTCAGGAAGGGACTACAAAGCAAGAAAACTGGCAATATTTGTAAAAGCCGGCTCCCTCTGTTTAACACCAGGCGGGTAATATCCAAGAAAGTAAACCGGCCCAGTGGGCCCAAGAGTGAAAAATTGTGATTTTGACCTTTATATGCCTGTCTACTGTCCATTTGCGTGAAACTCTTGTAAGTGGGGCAAAAAGAGGCTCCCAAAAACTCACTCACCCAGAGGACATTTTCAGGGAGGGACTACAGAGCATGAAAACCGGAGATTATGCAAAAGCCGGCTCCCTGTATGTGACACCAGGCGGGGAAAATCCAAGAAATAAAACCGGCCCAGTGGAGCCCAACTGTGAAAAATTGTGAGTTTGACCTGTATATGTCTCCCTACTGTCCTCTTGCGTGAAACTTGCGATTGGGGCAAAAAGAGGCTCCAGAAAACTCGCTCACCAGAGGCCATTTTCAGGGAGGGACTACAGAGCATGAAAACCGGCAAAACTTTGCAAAAGCCGGCTCCCTGTGTGTGAAACAGGTGGGAAAATCCAGAAAAGTACACAAGCCCAAGTGGCCAAATGTGAAAAACTGTGAGTTTGACCTGTCTATGTCTGTCTACTGTCCGCTTGCGTGAAAGTCTTGTGAGTGGGGCAAAAAGAGGCTCCGAAAACTCGCTCGCCCAGAGGCCATATTTAGGAAAGGACTGCAGAGTAAGAAAACCGGGAAGATTTGCAATAACCGGCTCCCTGTGTGAGACAACAGGCGGGGAAAATCCAAGAAAGTACACCGGCCCATTGAGGCCCAACAGTGAAAAACTGTGAGTTTGACCTGTATCTGCATGTCTACTCTGCTCTTGCTAGAATCTCATGCGAGTGGGTCAAAAAGAGGCTCCAGAAAACTTCCTAGCGAAGTTGACATTTTCAGAGAGGGACTACAGAGCATGAAAACCGCAAGACTTTGCAAAAGCCGGGTCCCTGTGTTTCACACCTTACGGGGAAAATCCAAGAAAAAACACCAGCCCAGTGGAACCCAACTGTGAAAAAATATGAGTTTGACCTGTATATGTCTGTCTACTGTCCTGCTACGTGAAAATCTTGCGAGTGGGGCAAAAAGAGGCTCCAGAAAACTCGCTCACCTAGAGACAATTTTCAGGAAGGGAATATAGAACATGAAAAAAGGGAAGATTTTGCAGAAGCCGGCGCCCTGTGTGTGACACCATGTGGGGAAAATCCAAGAATAAACACCGGCCCAGTGGAGCCCAACTGTGAAAAACTGTGAGTTTGACTGGTATATGTCTGTCTACAGTCCTCTTGCGTGAAACTTGCCAGTGGGGCAAAAAGAGGCTCCAGATAACTCGCTTGCCCAGAGGCCATTTTCAGAGATGGACTACAGAGCATGAATACCAGCAAGACTTTGCAAAAGCCGGCTCCTTGTGTGTAACACCAGACGGGGAAAATCCAATAAGTACACCGGCCCAGTGGGGCCAACTGTGAAAAACTGAGTTTGTATTGTATATGTGTTCCTACTCTCCTTCTTGCATGAAACTCTTGCTAGTGGGGCAAAGAGAGGCTCCAGAAAACTCACTCGCCCTGAGTCCATTTTCAGGGAGGGACAACAGAGCATGAAAACCGGCAATATTTTGCAAAAGCCGGCTCCATGTGCGTAACACCAGACGGGAAAAATCAAAGAAAGTACATCTGCCCAGTGGGGCCTAAATGTTAAAACTGTGAGATTGGCCTGTATATGTCTGTCTACTGTACTCTTGTGTGAAAATCTTGTGAGTATGCAAAAAGAGGCTCCAGAAAACTCGCTCGCACAGAGGCCATTTTCAGGGAGAAACTACAGATCATGAAAACCGGCAAGACTTTGCAAAAGCCGGCTCCCTGTGTGTGAGAATAGGCGGGAAATATCCAAGAAAGTACACCAGCCAAGTGGGACCCAAATGGGAAAACCTGTGAGTTTTGCCTGTATATGTCTCTCTACAACCCTCTTGTGTGAAAATCTTGCGAATGGTACAAAAACGGCTCCTGGTGTGTGACACCATGCGGGGAAAATCCAAGAAAGTACACCGGCCCAGTGATGCCAAACTGTGAAAAACTGTGAGTTTGACCTGTATATGTCTGTCTACTATCCTATTGCGTGAAACTCTTGCCAGTGGGGCAAAAAGAGGCTCCAGAAAACTCGCTTTCCCAGAAGCCATTTTTAGGAAAGTACTACAGAGCATGAACACCTGCAAGACTTTGCAAAAGCCGGCTCCCTGTGTGTGACACAAGCGGGGAAATATCCAAGAAAGAACAAGGGCCCATTGGGGCCCTACTGTGAAAAATTGTGAGTTTGTCCTGTATATGTCTGTCTACTGACCTCTTGCGTGAAATCTTCCGAGTGGGGCAAAAAAAGGCTCTAGAAAACTCGCTCGCCCAGAGGCAAATTTCAGGGAGGGACAACAGAGCATGAAAACCAGCAAGACTTTGCAAAAGCTGGCTCCGTGTGAGTGACACCAGGTGGGTAAAATCCAAGAAAGTACACCTGCCCAGTGGGGCCCAAATGTGAAAAACTGTGAAAAACTGTAGTTTGACCAGGATATGTCTGTCTATTGTCCTCTTGCGTGATACTCTTGCGAGTGGGGCAAAAATAAGCTCCAGATAACTGGCTCGCCGAGAGGCCATTTCAGAAAGAAACTACAGATCATGAAAACCGGCAAGACTTTTCAAAAGCCGGCTCCCTGTGTGTGACACCAGGCGCGGAATATACAAGAATGTACACCGGCCCAGTGGGGCCCAAATGTGGAAAACTGTGAGTTTATATTGTATATGTGTGCCTACTCTCCTCTTGCATGAAACACTTGTGAGTGGGCCAAAAAGAGGCTCCGAAAACTCGCTCGCCCAGAGGACATTTTCAGGGAGGGACAACAGAGCAACATTTTGCAAAAGCCGGCTCCCGGTGTGTGACACCAGGCGGGGAAAATCCAAGAAAGTACACCGGTCCAGTGGGGCCCAACTGTGAAAAACTGATTTTGACCTGTATATGTTTGTCTACTGTCCTCTTGTGTGAAACTCTTGCGAGTGGGGCAAAAAGAGGCTCCAGAAAACTCGCTCGCCCAGAGGCAAATTTCAGGGAGGGACAACAGAGCATGAAAACCGGCAAGACTTTGCAAAAGCTGGCTCCGTGTGAGTGACACCAGGTGGGGAAAATCCAAGAAAGTACACCTGCCCAGTGGGGCCCAAATGTGAAAAACTGTGAAAAACTGTAGTTTGACCAGTATATGTCTGTCTACTGTCCGCTTGCGTGAAACTCTTCGAGTGGGGCAAAAAGAAGCTCCAGATAACTCGCTCGCCCAGAGGCCATTTCAGAAAGAAACTACAGATCATGAAAACCGGGAAGACTTTGCAAAAGCCGGCTCCCTGTGTGTGACACCCGGCGGGGAAATTCTAATAAAGTACACCGGCCCAGTGGGGCCCAACTGTGAAAAACTGTGATTTTGATCTCTATATGTCTGTCTACTGTCCTCTTGCGTGAAACTCTTGCGAGTGGGGCAAAATTAGGCTCCAGAAAACTCGCTCGCCCAGTGGCCATTTTCAGGGAGGGACAACAGAGCATGAAAACCGGCAAGACTTTGCAAAAGCCGGCTCCGTGTGTGTGACACCAGGCCGGGTAAATCCAAGAAAGTATACCAGCCCAGTGGGGCCCAAATGTGAAAAACTGTGAAAAACTGTGAGTTTGACCTGTATATGTCTGTCTACTGTCCTCTTTCGTGAAACTCTTGCGAGTGGGGCAAAAAGAGGCTCCAGAAAACTCGCTCGCCCAGAAGCCATTTTCAGAGAGGGACTACAGTGCATGAAAACCGGGAAGACTTTGTATAAGCCTGCTCCCTGTGTTTGATACCAGGCGGAAAATTACCAGGAATGTACCCTGGCCAGTGGGGCCCAACTGTGATAAACTGAGTTTGACCTGTATATGTCTATCTACTGTTTCTTGCTTGAAACTCTTGTGAGTAGGGCAAAAGGAGGCTCCAGAAAACTCGCTCGCCCAGAGGCCATTTACAGAGAGGGACTACAGAGCATGAAAATCGGCAAGACTTTGCAAAAGCCGGCTCCCAGTGTGTGAGAATAGGCGGGAAAATTCCAAGAAAGTACACGGGCCAAGTGGGACCCAAATGTGAAAACCTGTCAGTTTTGCCTGTATATGTCTCTCTACTATCCTCTTGTGTGAAAATCTTGCGAGTGGGGCAAAAAGAGGCTCCAGAAAACTCGCTCGCCAGAGGCCATTTTCAGGGAGAAATTACGGAGCATGAAAACCGGCCAAACTTTGTAAAAGCCGGCTCCATCTATGTGAACCCGGCGGAGAAAATGAAAGAAAGTTCACCGGCCCAGTGGGATCGAACTGTGAAAAACTGATTTTGACCTCGATATATCTGTCTACTGTTCTCTTGTGTGAAACACTTGCAAGTGGGGCAAAAAGAGTCTCCAGAAAACTCACTCGGCCAGAGGCCATTTTCAGGGAGGGACAACAGAGCATGAAAACCGGCAAGACTTTGCAAAAGCCAGCTCTCTGTGTGTGACACCATGCGGGGATCATCCAAGAAAGTACACCAGCCCAGTGGAGCCCAACTGGGAAAATTGTGAGTTTGTCCTGTATATGTCTGTCTACTGTCCTCTTGCGTGAAACTCTTGCAAGTGTGGTTAAAAGAGTCTCCAGAAAGCTCACTCGGCCAGTGGCCATTTTCAGGGAGGGACAACAGAGCATGAAAACCGGCAAGACTTTGCAAAAGCTGGCTCTGTGTGTGTGACACCAGTCGGAAAAATCCAAGAAAGTACACCAGCCCAGTGGGGCCCAAATGTGAAAAACTATGAAATAATGTGAGTTTGACCTGTATATGTCTGTCTACTGTCCTTTTGCATGAAACTCTTGCGAGTGGAGCAAAAAAAGGCTCCAGAAATCTTGCTCGCCCAGAGGCCATTTTCAGGTAGGACTACAGAGCATGAAAACCGGCAAAACTTTGCAAAAGCCCGCTTCCTGTGTGTGACTCCAGCGGGGAAAATCCAAGAAAATACACCGGCCCAGTGAGGCCCAACTGTGGAAAACTGATTTTGACCCGAATATGTCTGTCTACTGTCCTCTTGCGTGAAACTCTTGCGAGTGGGGCAAAAAGAGGCTCCAGAAAACTCGCTCGCCCAGAGGCCATTTTCCAGGAGGGACAACAGAGCATGAAAACCGGCAAGACTTTGCAAAAGCCGGCTCCGTGTGAGTGACACCAGGCGGGAACAATCCAAGAAAGTATACCAGCCCAGTGGGGCCCAAATGAGAAAAACTGATGAAAACTCTAGTTTGACCTGTATATGTCTGTCTACTGTCCTCTTGCGTGAAAATCTTGCGAGTGGGGCAAAAAGAGGCTCCAGAAAACTCGCACTCCCAGAGGTCATTTTCAGAGAGGGACTACTGAGCATGAAAACCGGGAAGACTTTGCAAAAGCCGGCTCCATGTGTGTGACACCCGGCGGGGAAAATCTAAGAAAGTACACCAGCCCAGTGGGGCCCAACTGTGAAAAACTGTGATTTTGACCTCTATATGTCTCTCTACTGTCCTCTTGCATGAAACTCTTGCGAGTGGGGCAAAAAGAGGCTCCAGAAAACTCGCTTGCCCAGAGGCCATTTTCAGGGAGGGACAACAGAGCATGAAAACCAGCAAGACTTTGCAAAAGCCGGCTCCATCTGTGTGAAAACCGGGAAGACTTTGCATAAGCCTGCTCCCTGTGTTTGACACCAGGCGGAATATTACCAGGAATGTTCCCTGGCCAGTGGGGCCCAACTGTGAAAAACTGAGTTTGACCTGTATATGTCTATCTACTGTTCCTTGCGTGAAACTCTTGAGTGTAGGGCAAAAGGAGGCTCCAGAAAACTCGCTCGCCCAGAGGTCTTTTACAGAGAGGGAATACAGAGCATGAAAACCGGCAAGACTTTGCAAAACCCGGCTCCCTTTGTGAGAATAGGCGGGAAAAATCCAAGAAAGTACACCGGCAAAGTGGGACCCAAATGGGAAAACCTGTGAGTTTTGCTTGTATATGTCTCTCTACTATCATCTTGTGTGAAAATCTTGCGAGTGGGGCAAAAAAAGTCTCCAGAAAAATCGCTCCACCAGAATCCATTTTCAGGGAGGGACTACAGAGCATGAAAACCGGCAAGACTTTGAAAAAGCCGGCTCCCTGTGTGTGACACTAGGCGGGAAAATCCAATAATGTACACCGGCCCAATGAGTCCCAACGTTGAAAAACAGTGAGTTTGACCTGTATATGTCTGTCTACTGTCCTATTGCGTGAAAATCTTGCCAGTGGGGCAAAAAGAGTCTCCAGAAAACTCGCTCTCCCAGAGGCCATTTTTAGGAAGGGACTACAGAGCATGAAAACCTGCAAGACTTTGCAAAAGCCGGCTCCCTTTGTGTGACACCAGGCGTGGAAATCCAAGAAAGTACACCGGCCAGTCGGGCCCAACTGTGAAAATCTGTGAGTTTGACCTGTATATGTCTGTCTACTGTCCTCTTGAATGAAACTCTTGCGAGTGGGGCAAAAATAAGCTCCAAAAAACTCGTTCACACATAGGTCATTTTCAGGGAGGGACTTCAGAGCATGAAACCAGCAACACTTTGCAAAAGCCGGCTCCCTGTGTGTGACACCAGGCAAAGAAAATCCAAGACAAAACACCGGCCCATTGGAACCCAACTGTGAAAAACTGTGAGTTTGACCTGTATATGTCTTTCTACTGTCCTCTTGCGTAAAACTTGCGAGTAGGGCAAAAAGATGCTCCAGAGAACTCGCTAGCCATGTGGCTATTTTCACGTAGGGAATACAAAGCATGAAAACTGGCAAGATTTTGCAAAAGCCGGCTCCCCGTGTGTGACACTATGTTGGGAAAATCCAAGAAAATACACCGGCCCAGTGGAGCCCAACTGTGAAAAACTGTGAGTTTGACCTGTATATGTCTGTCTACTGTCCTCCTACGTGAAACTCTTGCGAGTGGGGCAAAAGAGGCTCTAGAAAAATCTCTCCAGAGGCCATTTTCATGGAGGGACTACAGAGCATGAAAACCGGCAAAACTTTGCAAAAGCTCGCTCCCTGTTTTTGACACCAGGTGGGGAAAATCCAAGAGAGTACAACGGCCGAGTGGGGCCCAACTGTGAAAAACTGATTTTGAACTGTATATGCCTCTCTACTGTCCTCTTGCGTGAAAATCTTGCAAGTGGGGCAAAAAGAGGATCCAGAAAACTCGCTTGCCCAGAGGCCATTTTCAGGCAGAAACAACAGAGCATAAAAACCTGCAAAACTTTGCAAAAGCCAGCTCCGTGTGTGTGACACCAGTCGGGGAAAATCCAAGAAAGTACACCAGCCAGTGGAGCCTAACTGTGAAAAATTGTGAGTTTGTCCTGTATATGTCTGTCTACTGTCCTCCTGCATGGAAATCTTGCGAGTGGGGAAAAAAAGAGGTTCCAGAAAACTGGCTCGCCCAGAAACCATTTTCAGGGAGGGACCACAGAGCAGGAAAACCATCAAACTTTGCAAGAGCCGGCTCCCTGTGTGTGACACCAGGCAGGGAAAATCTAAGAAAGTACAGCGGCCCGGTCGGGCCCAACTGTGAAAAACTGTGAGTTTGACCTGTGTATGACTGTCTACTGTCCTCGTGCATAAACTCTTGCGAGTGGGCAAAAAAAGGCTCCAGAGAACTCGCTCGCCCAGAGGCCATTTTCAGGGAGGGAGTACAGATTATGAAAACCAGCAAGATTTTGCAAAAGCCGGCTCCATGTATGTGACACTAGACAGGGAAATTCAAAAAAGTACACCGGCCTAGTGGGGCCCAACTGTGTAAAACTGTGAGTTTGACCTGTATATGTCTGCCTACTGTCCTCTTGCGTGAATATCTTGCGAATGGGGCAAAAAGAGTCTCCAGAAAACTCGCTCGGCCAGAGGCCATTTTAAGAGAAGGACTAAAGAGCATGAAAACCGGCAAGACTTTGCAAAAGCCGGCTCCCTGTGTGTGACACCAGGCGCGGAATATACAAGAATGTACACCGGCCCAGTGGGGCACAACTTTAAAAAACTGTGAGTTTGTATTGTATGTTTGCCTACTCTCCTCTTGCATGATACTCTTGTGAGTGGGGCAAAAAGTGGCTCCAGAAAACTCGCCCGACCAGAGGACATTTTCAGGGAGGGACAACGGAGAATAAAACCGGCAAGATTTCGCAAAAGCCAGATCCCTGTCTGTGACACCAGGCAGAAAAAATCCAAGAAAGTACACCGGCCCATTGGGGCCCAACTGTGAAAAACTGATATTGACCTGTATATGTCTGTCTACTCTCCTCTTGTGTGAAACTCTTGCAAGTGGTGTTAAAAGAGTCTCCAGAAAACTCACTCGGCCAGAGGCCATTTTCAGGGAGGGACAACAGAGCATGAAAACCGGCAAGACTTTGCAAAAGCCAGCTCTGTGTGTGTGACACCAGTCGGAAAAATCCAAAAAGTACACCAGCCCAGTGGGGCCCAAATGTGAAAAACTATGAAAAAATGTGAGTTTGACTTGTATATAACTGTCTACTGTCCTCTTGCATGAAACTCTTGCACGTGGGGCAAAAAGAGGCTCCAGAAAACTCGCTTGCCAGAGGCCATACTCAGAAAGAATTTCGGAGCATGAAAACCGGCAATACTTTGCAAAAGCCGGCTCCCTGTGTGTGAAACCCGGCGGGGAAAATCCAAGAAAGTACACAGGCCCAGTGGGGCCGAAATGTGAAAAACTGTGATTTTGATCTGTACATGTCTGCCTACTGTCCTCTTGCGTGAAACTCTTGCGAGTTGGGCAAAAAGAGGCTCCAGAAAACTTGCTCGCCCAGAGGCCATTTTCAGGGAGGGACTACAGAGCATGAAAACTGGCAGGATTTTGCAAAGCCGGCTCCCTGTGTGTGACACCAGGCGGGGAAAATCCAAAAAAGTACACCGGCCCAGTGGGGCCTAACTGTAAAAAACTGTGATTTTGACCTGTATATGTTTTCTACTGTCCTCTTCCGTGAAACTCATGCGAGTGGTGCAAAAAGAGGCTCCAGAAAACTCGCTCACCAAGAGACATTTTCAGGGAGGGACTACAGAACATGAAAACCGGAATACTTTGCAAAAGCCTGCTCCATGTGTGTGACACCAGGGGGGAAAATCCAAAAAAAAACACTTTGCAAAAGCCGGCTCCCTTGTGAGACACCTGGCGGGCAATAAAAAAGAAAGTACACCGGCCCAGTAGGGCCCAACTGTGAAAAACTGTGAGTTTGACATGTATATGTCTGTCTACTGTCCTCTTGCGTGAAACTCTCACTCACCAAGAGGTCATTTTCAGGGAGGGACTACAGAGCATGAAAACCCATATGTTAAAACTGTGAGTTTGGCCGTATATGCCTGTCTACTGTACTCTTGTGTGAAAATCTTGCGAGTGGGCAAAGAGATTCTCCAGAAAAATCGCTCGCCCAGAGGACATTTTCAGGGAGGGACTACAGAGCATGAAAACTGGCAGGATTTTGCAAAGCGTTCTCCCTGTGTGTGACAACAGGCGGGGATAATCCAAGAAAGTAATCTGGCCCAGTGCGGCCCAACTGTGAAAAACTGTAAGTTTGACTTGTGTATGTCTGTCTACTGTCCTCTTGCTTTAAACTTTTGCGAGTTGGGGCAAAAAGAGGCTCCAGAAAACTCGCTCGCCCAGAGGCCATTTTCAGGGAGGGACAACAGAGCATGAAAACCAACAAGACTTTGCAAAGGCAGCTCCGTGTGTGTGACACCAGTTGCAAAAAATCCAAGAAAGTACACCAGCCCAGTGGGGCCCAAATATGAAAAACTGTGAAAAACTGTGAGTTTGACCTGTATATATCTGTCTACTGTCCTATTGCATTAATCTCTTGCGAATGGGGCCAAAAGAGGCTCCAGAAAACTCGCTCGGCCAGAGGCCTTTTTAAAAGAAGGACTACAGAGCATGAAAATCGGCAAGATTTTGCAAAAGCCGGATCGCAGTGTGTGACACCAGTCGGGAAAAATCCAAGATAGTACAAATGCCTTGTGGGGCCCAAATGTTAAAAATGTGAGTTTGGCCTCTATATTTCTGTCTCCTGTACTCTTGTGTGAAAATCTTGCGAGTGGAGCAAAAAGAGTCTCCAGAAAAATCGGTAGACAAGAGGCCATTTTCAGGGAGGGACTACAGAGCATGAAAACTGGCAGGATTTTGCAAAGCGGGCTCCCTGTGTGTGACAACAGGCGGGGATAATCCAAGAACGTACACTGGCCCAGTGAGTCCAAACTGTGAAAAACTGTGAGTTTGACCTCTAAATGTCTTTCTACTGTCCTATTGCGGAAAACTCTTGCGAGTGGGGCAAAAAGAGGCTCCAGAAAACTCGCTCACCCAGAGGCCATTTTCAGGGAGGGACAACAGAGCATGAAAACCGGCAAGACTTTGCAAAAGCCAGCTCCGTGTGTGTGACACCAGACAGGGTTATCCAGAAAAGTACACCGGCCTAGTGTGGCCAAACTGTTTAAAACTTTGAGTTTGACCTGTATTGTCTGTCTACATTCTTCTTGCGGGAAACTCTTGCGAGTGGGGCAAAAAGAGGCTCCAGAAAACTCGCTCGGCCAGAGGCCATATTAAGAGAAGGACTACAGAGCATAAAAACGGGCTAGATTTTGCAAAAGCCGGCTCCCTGTGTGTGACACCAGGCGCGGAAAATACAAGAATGTACACCGGCCCTGTGGGGCGCAACTGTGAAAAACTGTGAGTTTGTATTGTATATGTGTGCCTACTGTCCTCTTGCATGAAACTCTTGCGAGTGGGGCAAAAAGAGGCTCCAGAAAACTCGCTAGCCAAGTGGCCAATTTCAGGGAGAGACTACAGAGCATGAAAACTGGCAAGACTTTGCAAAAGCCGGCTTCCTGTTTCTGACACCATACGGGGAAAATCCAATAAAATACACTGGCCCAGTGGAGCCCAACTCTGAAATACTGTGAGTTTGATCTGTATATGTCTGTCTACTGTCCGCTTTCGTGAATCTTGCGAGTGGGGAAGAAAGGGGCTCCAGAAAACTCGCTCTCCAGAGGCCATTTTCAGGGAGGGACTACAGAGTATGAAAACCGGCAAAACTTTGCAAAAGCCGGCTTCCTGTATGTGACACCAGGCGGGGATAATCCAAAAAAGTACACTGGTCCAGTGGGGCCCAACTGTGAAAAATTGTGAGTTTGACCTGTATATGTCTGTCTGCTGTGCTCTTGCGAAAAAATCTTGCGAGTGGGCAAAAAGAGGCTCCAGAAAACTCGCTCGCCAGAGGCCATTTTCAGGGAGGGACTACAGAGCATGAAAACCGGCAAGACTTTGCAAAAGCCGGCTCCCTGTGTGTGACACCAGGCGGGGAATATCCAAGAAAGTACACCGGCCCAGTGAGGCCCAACTG
Organism: Suncus etruscus; assembly: GCF_024139225.1. Lineage (NCBI taxonomy): Eukaryota > Metazoa > Chordata > Mammalia > Eulipotyphla > Soricidae > Suncus > Suncus etruscus. Next base: position 145,722 of record NW_026060331.1, on the reverse strand, counting down.
TGAAAAACTGATTTTGACCTGTATATATCTCTCTACTGTCCTTTTGCGTGAAAATCTTGCGAGTGGGTCAAAAAGAGGCTCCAGAAAACTTGATTTCCCAAAGGCAATTTTCAGGAAGGGAATACAGAGCAAGAAAACCGCCAAGATTTGCAAAAGGTGGCTCCCTGTGTGTGAACCAGGCGGGGAATATCCAAGAAAGTACACCGGCCCATTGGGGCCCAACTGAGAAAAACTGTAAGTTTGACCTGTATATGTCTGTCTACTCTCCTCTTGCGTGAAACTTGCGAGTGGGGCAAAAATAGGCTCCAGAAAACTTGCTCTCCAGAGGCCATTTTCAGGGAAGGACTACAGAGCATGAAAACCGGCAAAACTTTGCAAAAGCCGGCTCCTTGTGTGTGACACCAGGAGGGGAAAATCCAAGAAAGTACCCCGGCCCAGTGGGGCCCAACTGTGAAAAACTGATTTTGATCTGTATATGTATGTCTACTGTCCTTTTTCGTGAAACTCTTGCGAGTGGGGCAAAAAGAGGCTCCAGAAAACTCGATTGCCCAGAGGCGATTTTCCGGAAGGGACTACAGAGCAAGAAAACCAGCAAGATTTTCAGAAGGCGGCTCACTGTGTGTGACACCAGGCGCAGAAAATCCAAGAATGTACACCGGCCTAGTGGGGCCCAACTGTGAAAAACTGTGAGTTTAACCTGTATATGTCTGTCTACTGCTCTCTTGCGTGAAACTCTTGCGAGTGGGGCAAAGAGAGGCTCCCAAAAACTCGCTCTCCCAGACTTCATATTCAGGAAGGGACTACAGAGCATGAAAACCCGCAAGACTTTGAAAAAGCCGGCTCCCGGTGTGTGACACCATGAGGGGAAATTCCAAGAAAAAACACCAGCCCAGTGGAGCCCACTTGAGAAAAACTATGAGTTTGACCTGTATATGTTTGTCTCCTGTCCTCTTGCGTGAAACTTGCGAGTGGGGGCAAAAAGAGGCTCCAGAAAAGTCGCTCGCCAGAAGCCATTTTCAGGGAGAGACTACAGAGCATGAAAACTGGCAAAAGTTTGCAAAAGCCGGCTCCCTTTGTGTGACACCAGGCGGGGAAAATCCAAGAATGCACACCGGCCAATGGGGCCCAACTGTGAAAAACTTATTTTGACCTGTATATTTTTGCTACTGTCCTTTTGCGTGAAACTCTTGCGAGTGGGGAAAGAAGAGGCTCCAGAAAACTCGATTTCCCAGAGGCCATTTTTAGGAATGGACTACAGAGCAAGAAAACAGGCAAGATTTGCAAAAGTTGACTCCCTGTGTGTGACACCAGGCGGGGAAATTCCAAAAAAAAAAACGCCGGCCCTGTGGAGCCCAACTGTGAAAAACTGTGAGTTTGACCTGTATGTGTTTCTACTGTCCTCCTACGTGAAACTCCTGCGAGTGTGGCAAAAAGATGCTCAGTAAAAATCGCTCGCCTGAGGCCATTTTCAGGGAGGGACTACAGGGCATGAAAACCGGCAAAACTTTGCAAAAGCCGGCTCCCTGTGTGTGACACCAGGAAGGGAATATCCAAGAAAGTACACAAGCCCAGTATGGTCCAAATGTGAAAAACTGTGAAAAAATGTGAGTTTGACCTGTATATGTCTGTCTACTGCCCTCTTGCGTGTAACTCTTGCGAGTGGAGCAAAAGGAGACTCCCGAAAACTTGCTCGCCCAGAGGCCATTTTCAGAGAGGGCCTACAGAGCATGAAAACCAGCAAGACTTTGCAAAAGTCGGCTCCCTGTGTCTGACACCAGGCTGGGAAATACAAGAAAGTACACCGGCCCAGAGGGGCCCATCTGTGAAAAACTGTGATTTTGACCTGTATATGTCTGTCTACTGTCCTCTTGCGTGAAACTCTTGCGAGTGGGGCAAAAAGAGGCTCCAGAAAACTCGCTCACCTAGAGTCCATTTTCAGGGAGGGACTACAGAACATGAAAACCGGCAAGACTTTGCAAAAGCCGACTCCCTGTGTGTGACACCAGGCGGAGAAAATCCAAGAAAAAACACCGGCCCAGTGGAGCCCAACTGTGAAAAACTGTGAGTTTGACCTGTATATGTCTGTCTACTGTCCTCTTGCGTGAATCTTGTGAGTTGGACAAAAAGAGGCTTTAGAAAACTCGCTCGCCCAAAGGCCATTTTCAGAGAGAGACTACAGAGCATGAAAACCGGCAAGACTTTGTAAAAGCCGGCTCCCTGTGTGTGACACCAGACGAGGAAAATCCAAAAATGTACACCGGCACAGTGGGGCCAACTGCGAAAAACTGTGAGTTTGTATTGTATATGTGTGCATACTGTCCTCTTGCATGAATCTCTTGCGAGTGGGGCAAAAAGAGGCTCCAGAAAACTCGCTAGCCAAGTGGCAAATTTCAGGGAGGGACTACAGAGCATGAAAACTGGCAAGACTTTGCAAAAGCCGGCTTCCGGTTTGTGACACCATACGGGGAAAATCCAATAAAATACACTGGCCCAGTGGAGCCCAACTGTGAAATACTGTGAGTTTGATCTGTATATGTCTGTCTACTGTCCGCTTTCGTGAATCTTGCGAGTGGGGAAGAAAGGGGCTCCAGGAAACTCGCTCTCCAGAGGCCATATTCAGGGAGGGACTACAGAGTATGAAAACCGGTAAAACTTTGAAAAAGCCGGCTTCCTGTATGTGACACCAGGCGGGGATAATCCAAAAAAGTACACCGGGCCAGTGGGGCCCAACTGTGAAAAATTGTGAGTTTGACCTGTATATGTCTGTCTGCTGTGCTCTTGCGAAAAAATCTTGCGATTGGGGCAAAACGAGGCTCCAGAAAACTCGCTCGCCAGAGGCCATTTTCAGGGAGGGACTACAGAGCATGGAAACCGGCAAGACTTTGCAAACGCTGGCTCCCTGTGTGTGACACCAGGCGGTTAATATCCAAGAAAGTACGCCGGCCCAGTGAGGCCCAACTGTGAAAAACTGATTTTGACCTGTATATATCTCTCTACTGTCCTTTTGCGTGAAAATCTTGCGAGTGGGGCAAAAAGAGGCTCCAGAAAACTCGCTCGCCAGAGGCCATTTTTAGGGAGGGACTACATTGCATGAAAACCGGCAAGACTTTGCAAAGCCGGCTACCTGTGTGTGACAGCAGTATGGGAAAATCTAATAACGTACACCGGCCCAATGGAGCCCACTCTGAAAAACTGATTTTGACCTGTTTATGTCGGTCTACTGTACTATTGTGTGAAAATCTTGCGAGTGGGGCAAAAGGAGTCTCCAGAAAACTCGCTGGGTCAGAGACCTTTTTCAGGAGGGACTACAGAGCATGAAAACCGGCAAGACTTTGCAAAAGCCGGCTCCTTGCGTGTGAAACCAGGCAGAGATAATCCAAGAAACTACACCAGCCCAGTGGGGCCCAACTGTGAAAACTCTGAGTTTGACTTGTACATGTCTCTCTACTGTCCTCTTGCTTGAAAATCTTGCGAGTGGGGCAAAAAGAGTCTCCAGAAAACTCGCTAACCAAGTGGCCATTTTTAGGGAGGGACTACAGAGCATGAAAACTGGCAAGACTTTGCAAAAGCCAGCTCCATATGTGTGACACAAGACGGGGAAATCCAAGAAATTCCACCGGCCCAGTGGGGCCCAACTGTGAAAAACTGTGAGTTTGACCTGTATATGTCTGTCTACTGTACTCTTGCGTGAAACTATTGCTAGTGGGGCAAAAATAGGCTCCAGAAAACACGCTCGCCCATATGCCATTTTCAAGGAGGGACTACAAAGCATAAAAACCGGCAAAAATTAGCAAAAGTCGGCTCCCTTTGTGACACCAGGTGGGGAAAATCCAAGAAAGTACACTGGCCCAGTGTGGCACTACAGTTAAAATTGTGTGATTGACCTCTATATGTCTTTCTACTGTTCTCTTGCGTGAAACTCTTGTGAGTGGGGCAAAAAGAGGCTCCAGAAATCTCGATCGCCCAGAGGCCATCTTCAGGGAACGACTACAGAGCATGAAAACCGGCAAGAGTTTGCAAAAGCCGGCTCCCATGTGTGACACAAGGCGGGGAAAATCCTAGAATATGCAACGGCCCAGTGGGGCCCAACTGTGAAAAAATGAGTTTTTATTGTATATGTGTGCCTACTGCCCCTTGCTTGAAAAACTTGCGAGTTGGGCAAAAAGAGGCTCCAGAAAACTCGTTCGGCCAGAGGCCATTTTAAGAGAGGGACTACGGAGCATGAAAACCTACAAGACATTGCAAAAGACGGCTCCCTTTGTGTGACACCAGGCGGGGAAAATTCAAGAAAGTAAACCAGCCCGTAAGGCCCAAATGTGAAAAAATGTGAAAAACTGTAAGTTTGACCTGAATATGTCTGTCTATTGTCCTCTTGCGTGAAACTCTTGCGAATGGGGCTAAAAGAGGCTCTAGAAAACTCGGTCGGCCAGAGGCCATTTTAAAAAAGGGACTACGGAGCATGCAAACCGGCAAGACATTGCAAAAGACGGCTCCCTTTGTGTGACACCAGGCGGGAAAATTCCAAAAAAGTACACCGTCCCAGTGGATCCCAACTGTGAAAAACTGTGAGTTTGTCTTGTATATGTCTGTCTACTGTCCTCTTGCGTGAAACTCTTGCGATTGGGGCCAACGGAGGCTCCAGAAAACTCGCTCGCCCAGAGGCCATTTTTAGGGAGTTACAACAGAGAATGAAAACCGGCAAGACTTTTCAAAAGCCAGCTCCGTGTGTGTGACACCAGGCGGGGAAAATTCAAGAAAATACACCAGCCCAGTGGGGCCCAAATAAGAAAAATTGTGAATTTGACCTGTATATATCTGTCTACTCTCCTCTTGCCTGAAACACTTGAGAATGGGGCTAAAAGAGGCTCCTGAAAACTCGTTCGGCCAGAGGCCATTTTAAGAGAGGGACTACGGAGCATGATAACCGGCAAGACATTGCAAAAGACAGCTCCCTTTCTGTGATACCAGGCGGGAAAATCCAAGAAAGTACACCGTCCGAGGGGGCCCAACTGTATATAACTGTGAATTTGACCTGTATATGTCTGTCTAGTGTCCTCTTGCGTGAAACTCTTGCGATTGAGGCAAAAAAAGGCTCCAGAAAAATCGCTCGTCCAGAGGCCATTTTCAGGGAAGGACTACAGAGCATGAAAACCGACAAGACTTTGCAAAAGCCGGCTCCTTGTGTCTGACACCAGGCGGGAAAAATCCAAGAATGTACACCGACCCAGTGGGGCCCAACTGTGAAATACTGTGATTTTGTATTGTATATAAGTGCCTACTTCCTCTTGCTTGAAACTCCTGCGAGTGGGGCAAAAAGAGGATCCAGAAAACTCGCTCGCCCAGAGGCCATTTTCAGGGAGGTACAACAGAGCATGAAAACCGGCAAGAATTTTCAAGGGTCGGCTCCCTATGTGTGACACCAGGCGGGGAATATCCAAGAAAGTACACAGGCCCAGTGAGCCCAACTGTAAAAAACTGTGAGTTTGGCCTGTATATGTCTGTCTACTGTCCTCTTGCGTGAAACTCTTGCGAGTGGGGCAAAATGAGGCACCAGAAATTTGCTCATCAAGAGACCATTTTTAGGGTGGCACTACAGAGCATGAAAACCGGCAAGACTTTGCAAAAGCCGGCTCACTGTGTGTGAAAACAGGCGGGAAAATCCAGGAAAGTTCACCGGCCCAATGGGGCCAAGTGTGAAAAATTGTGAGTTTGACCTTCTATGTCTGTCTACTGTCCGCTTGCGTGAAAGTCTTGCGAGTGGGGCAAAAAGAGGCTCCAGAAATCTCGCTTGCTCAGAGGCCATATTTAGGAAGTGACTACAGAGTAAGAACACCGGGAGAATTTGCAAAAAACGGCTCCTTGTGTGTTACACCAGGCTGGGAAAATGCAAGAAAGTCCACCGGCCCAGTGAGGCCAAATTGTGAAAAACTGTGAGTTTGACGTGTATATGTCTGTCTACAGTGCTCTTGCTTGAAATTCTTGCGAGTGGGGCAAACAGAGGCTCCAAAAACTCGCTAGCCAAGTGGCCATTTACAGAGAGGGAATACAGAGCATGAAAATTAGCAAGACTTTACAAAAGCCGCTACATCTGTGTGACACCAGGCGCGGAAAATCCAAGAAAAAACACCGGCCCTGAGGATCCCAACTGTGAAAAACTGCTAGTTTGACCTGTATATGTCTGTCTACTGTCCTCGTTCGTTAAACTTGCGAGTGGTGAAAAAAGAGGCTCCAGAAAACTCGCTAGACAAGTGGCCATTTTCAGAGAGGGACTACAGAGCATGAAAACCGGCAAAACTTTGCAAAAGCCGGCTCCCTGTATGTGACATCAGGCGGGGATAATCCAAGAAAGTACACCGGCCAGTGGGGCCCAACTATGAAAAATTGTGAGTTTGACCTGTATATGTCTGTCTACTGTCCTCTTGCGTAAAAATCTTGCGAGTGGGGCAAAAAGAGGCTCCAGAAAAATCGCTCGCCATAGGCCATTTGCAGGGAGGGACTACAGAACATGAAAACCGGCAAAACTTTGCAAAACCCAGCTCCCAATGTGTGACACCAGGCGGGGAAAATCCAAGAAAGTACACCGGCTCAGTGGGGCCCAACTCTGAAAAACTGATTTTGACCTGTATATGTATGTCTACTGTCCTCTTGCGTGAAACTCTTGCGAGTGGGGTAAAAAGAGGCTCCAGAAAACTCGCTCGCCAAAGGCCATTTTCAGGGAGAGACAAAAGAGCATGAAAACCGGCAAGATTTTGCAAATATCGGCTCTGTGTGTGACACCATGCGGAAAAAATCCAAGAAAGTACACCAGTCCAGTGGGGCCCAAATGTGAAAAACTGTGAAAAACTGTGAGTTTGACCTGTATATGTCTGTCTGCTGTCCTTTTGCGTGAAACTCTTGCAGGTGGGCAAAAAGATTCTCCAGAAAACTCGATTGCCCTGAGGCCATTTTCAGAAAGGGACTACAGAGCATGAAAACTGGCAAGATTTGCAAAAGCCGGCTCCCTATGTGTGACACCAGGCGGGGAAAATCCAAGAAAGTACATTGGCCCAGTGGGACCCAACTGTGAAAAACTGTGAGTTTGACCTCTATATGTCTGTCTATTGTCCTCTTGCGTGAAAATCTTGCGAGCGGGGCAAAAAGAGGCTCCAGAACTCACGCTCGCCAGAGGCCATTTTTAGGGAGGGACTACAGAGCATGTAAACCGGCAAAACTTTGCAAATCCTGCTCCCTGTGTGTGACACCATGCGGGGATAATCAAAAAAAGTACAACGGCCCAATGGGGCCCAACTGTGAAAAACTGTGAGTTTGACCTCTGTATGTAAGTCTACTGTCCTCTTTCTTGAAACTCTTGTGAGTGGGGCAAAAAGAAGCTCCAGAGAACTCGCTAGCCAAGTGGCCATTTTCAGGGAGAAACCACAGAGCATGAAAACCTGCAAAACTTTGCAAAGGCCAGCTCACTCTATGTGACACTTGGCGGGGATAATCCAAGAAAGTACACCAGCCCAGTGGGGCCCAACTGTGAAAAACTGTGATTTTGACCTGTACATGTCTGTCTACTGTCCTCTTGCGTGAAAATCTTGCAAGTGGGCAAAAAGAGGCTCCAGAAAACTCGCTCAACAAGAGACCATTTTCAGGGAGAGACTACAGAACATGAAAACCGGCAAGACTTTGCAAAAGCCGGCTCCCTGTGTGTTACACCAGGTGGGGAAAATCCAAGAAAAAACACCGGCCCAGTGGAGCCCAACTGTGAAAATCTCTGAGTTTGATCTGTATATTTCTGTCTACTGTACTCTTGTGTGAAAATCTTGCAAGTGGGGCAAAAAGAGTCTCCAGAAAAATCGCTCGCCCAGAGGCCACATTCAGGGAGCGACTACATAGCATAAAAACTGGCAAGATTTTGCAAAGCTGGCTCCCTGTGTATGACACCAGGCAGGGATAATCCAAAAAAGTACAATGGCCCAGTGGGGCCCAACTGTGAAAAACTGTGAGTTTGATATATATATGTCTGTCTACTGTCCTCTTGCTTGAAACTCTTGCGAGTGGGGCAAAAAGAGGCTCAAGAAAACTCGATTGCCCAGAGGCCATTTTCTGGACGGGACTACGGAGCATGAAAACCGGCAAGATTTGCTAAAAACCGACTACCTGTGTGTGACACCAGGCGGGGTAAATCCAAGAAAATACACCGGCCCAGTGGAGCCCAACTGTGGAAAACTGTGAGTTTGACCTGTATATGTCTGTCTACTGTCCGCATTCGTGAAACTTGCGTGTGGGGAAGAAAGGGGCTCCAGAAAACTCGCTCGCCAGAGGCCATTTTCAGAGAGGGACTACAGAGCATGATTACCGGCAAAACTTTGCAAAAGCCCGCTCACTCTATGTGACACCAGGCGGGGATAATCCAAGAAAGTACACTGGCCCAATGGTGCCCAAATGTGAAAAACTGTGAAAAACTGATTTTGACCTGTATATGTTTGTCTACTGTCCTCTTGCGTGAAACTCTTGCGAGTGGGGCAGAAAGAGTGTCCAGAAAACTCACTCGACCAGAGGCCATTTTCAGTGAGAGACAACAGAGCATGAAAACCGGTATAACTTTGCAAAAGTGGGCTCCGTGTGTGTGACACCAGTCGGAAAATTTCCAAGAAAGTACACCAGCCCAGTGGGGTCCAACTGGGAAAAACTGTAATTTTTGACCTGTATATGTCTGTCTACTGTCCTCTTGCATGAAACTCTTGCAAGTGGGCAAAATAGTCTCCAGAATAGTCACTCGGCCAGAGGCCATTTTTTAGGGAGGGACAAAAGAGCATGAAAACCGGCAAGACTTTGCAAAAGTCGGCTCCGTGTGTGTGACACCAGGCAGAAAAAATCCAAGAAAGTACACCAGCCCAGTGAGGCCCAACTATAAAAATTGTGATTTTGACCTGTACATGTCTGTCTACTGTCCTCTTGCGTGAAAATCTTGTGAGTGAGCAAAAAGAGGCTCCAGAAAACTTGCTCACCAAGAGACCATTTTCAGGGAGGGACTACAGAACATGAAAACCGGCAAGATTTTGCAAAAGCCGGCTCCCTCTGTGTGACACCAAGTGGGGAAAATTCAAAAAAAAAACACCGGCCCAGTGGAGCCCAACTGTGAAAATCTCTGAATTTGATCTATATATGTCTGTCTACTGTCCTCATGTGTGAAACACTTGCGAGTGGGGCAAAAAGAGGCTCCAGAAAACTTGCTCGCCCAGAGGCCATTTTCAGGGAGGGACTACAGAGCATGGAAACTGGCAAGATTTTGCAAAGCCAGCTCCCTGTCTGTGAAACCAGGCGGGGATAATCCAAAAAAGTACACCAGCCCAGTGGGGCCCAACTGTGAAAAACTGTGAGTTTGACCTGTGTATGTCTGTCTACTGTGCTCTTGCTTGAAACAATTGCGAGTGGGGCAAAAAGAAGCTCCAGAAAACTCGATTGTCCAGAGGACATTTTCTGGACGGGACTACAGAGCATGAAAACCATCAAGACTTGCAAAAGCCGAATCCCTGTGTGTGACACCAGGCGGGGAAAATCCAAGAAAATAAACCGGCCCAGTGTAGCCCAACTGTGGAAAACTGTGAGTTTGACCTGTATATGTCTGTCTACTGTCCCCTTACGTGGAAATCTTGCGAGTGGGGCAAAAAGAGGCTCCAGACAACTCGGTCGCCAGAGGCCATATTCAGGGAGGGACTACAGAGCATGAAAACCGGCAAAACTTTGCAAAGGCCGGCTCCCTGTGTGTGACACCAGGCGGGGAAAATACAAGAAAGTACACCGGCCCAGTGGGGCCCAACTGTGAAAAACTGTGAGTTTCACCTGTATATGTCTGTCTACTGTCCTCTTACGTGGAAATCTTGCGAGTGGGGCAAAAAGAGGCTCCAGACAACTGGGTCGCCAGAGGCCATATTCAGGGAGGGACTACAGAGCATGAAAACCGGCAAAACTTTGCAAAAGCCGGCTCCCTGTGTGTGACACCAGGCGGGGAAAATCCAAGAAAGTACACCGGCCCAGTGAGGCCCAACTGTGAAAAACACATTTTGACCTGTATATGTCTGTTTTCTGTCCTCTTGCGTGAAACTCTTGCGATTGGTGCAAAAGGAGGCTCCGGAAATCTCTCTCGCCCAGAGGCCATATTCAGGGAGGGACAACAGAGCATGAAAACCGGCAAGACTTTGCAAAAGCCGGCTCCGTGTGTGTGACACCAGGCGAGGAATATTCAAGAAAATACACCAGCCCAGTGGGGCCCAAATGTGAAAACTGTGAAAAACTGTGAGTTCGACCTGTATATTTCTGTCTACTCTCATCTTGCGAGAAATTCTTGCGAGTGGGGCAAAAAGAGGCTCCAGACAACTCGGTCGCCAGAGGCCGTATTCAGGGAGGGACAACAGAGCATGAAACCGGCAAGACTTTGCAAAAGCCGGCTCTCTGTGTGTGAAACCAGGCGGAGAAAATCAAAGAATGTACACCGGCCCCTTGGGGCCCAACTGTGAAAAACTGTGAGTTTTTATTGTATATGTGTGCCTACTGTCCTCTTGCATGAAAAACTTGCGAGTGGGGCAAAAAGAGGCTCCAGAAAACTCGCTCGCTCAGAGGCCATATTCATAGAGGGGCTACAGAGCATGAAACCGGAAAGATTTTGCAAAGGCGACTCCCTTTGTGTGACACCAGGCGGGAAAATCCAATAAAGTACTCCGGCCCAGTGGGGCCCAACTGTGAAAAACTGAGTTTGACCTGTATATGTCTGTCTACTCTCTCTTGCGTGCAACTCTTGCGAGTGGGGCAAAAAGAGGCTCCAGAAAACTCGTTCGGCCAGAGGCCATTTTAAGAGAGGGACTACGGAGCATGAAAACCGACAGGAAATTGCCTAAGACGGCTCGTTTTGTGTGACACCAGGCAGGGAAAATTCAAGAAAGTACACCAGCCCAGTGGGGCCCAAATGTGAAAAACTGAAAAACTGTGAGTTTGACCTGTATATGCCTTTGTACTGTCCTCTTGCTTGAAACTCTTGCAATAGGGGCAAAAAGAGGCTCCAGAAAACTCGTTCGGCCAGAGGCCATTATAAAAAAGGGACTACAAAGCATGAAAACCGGCAAGACTTTGCAAAAGACGGCTCCCTTTGTGTGACACAAGGCGGGACAATTCCAAGAAAGTACACCGTCCCAGTGCATCCCAACTGTGAAAAACTGTGAGTTTGACCTGTTTATGTCAGTCTACTGTCCTCTTGCGAGAAACTCTTGCGATTGAGGCAATAAGAGGCTCCGGAAAACTCGCTCGCCCAGAGGCCATTTTCAGGGAGGGATTACAGAGCATGAAAACCGGCAAGACTTTGCAAAAGCCAGCTCCCTGTGTGTGACACCAGGCGGGGAAAATCCCAGAATGTACAATGGACCTGTGGGGCCCAACGGTAAAAAACTGTGAGTTTGTATTTTATATGTGTGCCTACTGTACTCTTGCGTGAAACTCTTGCGAGTGGGGCAAAAAGAGGCTCCAGAAAACCCGCTCGCCCAGAGGCCATATTCAGGGAGGGACTACAGAGCTAGAAAACCGGCAAGATTTACAAAAGTCGGCTCCCTGTGTGTGACACCAGGGGGAGAAAACCCAAGAAAGTACAACCGCCCAGTAGCGCCCAACTGTGAAAAACTCTGTGTTTGACATGTATATTTCTGTCTACAGTCATCTTGCGAAAAATTCTTGCGAGTGGGGCAAAAAGAGGCTCCAGAAAACTCGCACACCATGAGGCCATATTCAGGGAGGGACTACAGAGCATGAAAACCGGCAAGACTTTGCAAAAGCCGGCTCTCTTTGTGTGATACCAGGCGGGAAAAATCCAATAAAGTATCCCGGCCAGTGGGGCCCAACTGTGAAAAACTGTGAGTTTGACCTTTATATGTTTGTCTACTGTCCTATTGCGTGAATCTCTTGCGAGTGGGGCAAAAAGAGGCTCCAGAAAACTCGCTCGCCCAGAGGCCATTTTCAGGGAGGGACTACAGAGCAAAAAAACCGTCAAGAATTTGCAAAAGCTGGCTCACTTTGTGAGACACCAGCCGGGCAATATACAAGAAAGTACACTGGCCCAGTGGGGCCGAACTTTGAAAAACTGTGAGTTTGACCTTTGTATGTCTGTGTACTGTCCTCTTGTGTGAAACTCTTGCGAGTGGGGCAAACGGAGGCTCCAGAAAACTCGCTCGCCCAGAGGCCATTTTTAGGGAGTTACAACAGAGAATGAAAACCGGCAAGACTTTTCAAAAGTCGGCTCCGTATGTGTGACACCAGGCGGGGCAAATTCAAGAAAGTACACCAGCCCAGTGGGGCCCAAAATTGAAAAATTGTGAATTTGACCTGTATATGTCTGTCTACTGTCCTCTTGCGTGAAACAGTTGCGAACGGGGCAAAAAGAGTCTCCTGAAAACTCGTTCGGCCAGAGTCCATTTTAAGAGAGGGACAACGGAGCATGAAAACCGGCAAGACATTGCAAAAGACGGCTCCCTTTGTGTGACACCTGGCGGGGAAAATCCAAGAAAGTACACAGTCCCAGGGGGCCCAACTCTGAAAAACTGTGAATTTGACCTGTATTTTTCTGTCTACTGTCCTCTTGCATGAAACTCTTGCGATTGAGGCAAAAAGAGGCTCCAGAAAAATCGCTCGCCCAGAGGCCATATTCAGGGAGGGACTACAGAGCATGAAAACCGACAATACTTTGCAAAAGCCGGCTCCCTGTGTGTGACACCTGCGGGGAAAATCCAAGAATGTACACCGGCCCAGTGGGGCCCAACTGTGAAAAACTGTGAGTTTGTATTGTATATGTGTGCCTACTGTCCTCTTGCGTGAATCTCTTGCGAGTCGGGCAAAAAGAGGCTCCAGAAAACTCGCTCGCTCAGAGGCCATTTTCTGGAAGGGACTACAGAGCAAGAAAACAAGCAAGAGTTGCAATAGCCAGCTCCCTGTTTGTGACACCAGGCGGGGAAAAAACCGGGCCAGTGAGGCCCAACTGTGAAAATATGTGAGTTTGACCTGTATATGTCTGTCTACTGTCCTTTTGCGTGAAACTCTTGCAATTGAGGCTAAAGAGGCTCCAGAAAACACGCTCGCCCAGAGGCCAGTTTCAGGGAGGGACTACAGAGCATGAAAATAGGCAAGAGTTTGCAAAAGCCGGCTCCCTGTGTGTGACACCAGTGGAGGGAAATCCAAGAAAGTACACCGGGCCAGTGGGGCCAAATGTGAAAAGATGTAAAAAACTGTGAGTTTGACCTGTATATGTCTGTCTACTCTCCTCTTGCGTGAAACTCTTGCGATTGAGGCAAAAGAGGCTCCAGAAAAATCGCTCGCTCAGAGGCGATTTTCAGGGAGGGACTACAGAGCATGAAACCGGCAAGACTTTGCAAAAGCCGGCTCCCAGTGTGTGAAACCAGGCGGAGAAAATCAAAGAATGTACACCAGCCCCTTGGGGCCCAACTGTGAAAAACTGTGAGTTTTTATTGTATATGTGTCCCTACTGTCCTCTTGCATGAAACACTTGCGAGTGGGGCAAAACGAGGCACCAGAAACCTCGCTCGCCCAGAGGCCATATTCAGGGAGGGGCTACAGAGCATGAAACCGGTAAGATTTTGCAAAGGCGGCTCCCTTTATGTGACACCAGGCAAGAAAATCCAATAAAGTACTCCGGCCCAGTGGGGCCCAACTGTGAACAACTGTGAGTTTGACATGTATATGTCTGTCTACTGTCTCTTGCGTGCAACTCTTACGAGTGGGGCAAAAAGATGCTGCAGATAACTCGCTCGCCCTGAGGCCATTTTCAGGAAGGGACTACAGAGCATGAAAAACTGCAAGACTTTGCAGAAGCCGGCTCCCTGTGTGTGACACCAGGCAGAGAAAACCCAAGAAAGTACACCGGCACAGTGGGGTGAGTTTGACCTGTATGTCTGTCTACTGTCCTCTTGCGAGAAACTCTTGCGAGTGGTGCAAAAGGAGTCTCCGGGAATCTCTCTCGCCCAGAGGCCATTTTCAGGGAGGGACAACAGAGCATGAAAACTTGCAAGACTTTGCAAAAGCCGGCTCCGTGTGTGTGACACCAGGCGGGGAAGATCTAAGAATATACACCGGCCCAGTGGGGCCCAACTGTGAAAAACTGTGAGTTTGTATTTTATATGTGTGCCTACTGTACACTTGCGTGAAACTCTTGCGACTGGGGCAAAAAGAGGCAACAGAAAACTCGCTCGCCCAGAGGCCATCTTCAGGGAGGGAATACAGAGCTAGAAAACCGGCAAGAATTTCCAAATACCGGCTCACTTTGCGAGACACCAGGCGGGCTATATACAAGAAAGTACACAGGCCTGGTGGGGCCAAACTGTGACAAACTGTGAGTTTGACCTTTATGTCTGTCTACTGTCCTCTTGCGTTAAACACTTGCAATTGAGGCAAAAGAGGCTCCAGAAAACTCGCTCGACCAGAGGCCATTTTCAGAGTTACAACAGAGAATAAAAACCGGCAAGACTTTTCAAAAGCCGGCTCCTTGTGTGTGACACCAGCCGGGGAAAATTCCAGAAAGTACACCAGCCCAGTGGGGCCAAATTTGAAAAACTGTGAATTTGACCTGTATATGTCCGTCTACAGTCCTCTTGCGTGACACTCTTGCGAATGGGGCAAAAAGAGGCTCCTGAAAACTCGTTTGGCCAGAGGCCATTTTAAGAGAGGGACTACGGAGCATGAAAACCGGCATGACATTGCAAAAGACGGCTCCCTTTGTGTGACACTTGGCGGGGAAAATCCAAGAAAGTACACAGTCCCAGGGGGCCCAACTGTGAAAAACTGTGAATTTGACCTGAATATGTCTGTCTACTGTCCTCTTATGTGAAACTCTTTCGATTGAGGCAAAAAGAGGCTCCAGAAAAATCGCTAGCCCAGAGGCCATTTTCAAGGGAGGGACTACAGAGCATGAAAACCGACAATACTTTGTAAAAGCCGGCTCCCTGTGTGTGACACCAGGAGGGGAAAATCCAAGAATGTACACCAGCCCAGTGGGGCCCAACTGTGAAAAACTTGAGTTTGTATTGTATGTGTGCCTACTGTCCACTTGCGTGAAAGTCTTGCGAGGGTTGCAAAAAGAGGATCCAGATAACACGCTCGCCCAGAGGCCATTTTCAGGGACGCACTACAGAGCATGTAAACCAGCAAGATTTGCAAAAGCCGGCTCCCTGTGTGTGCCACCAGGCGGAAAAAACCCAAGAAAGTACACCGGCCCAGTGGGGTCCACTGTGAAAAACGGTGAGTTTGACCTGTATATGTCTGTCTACTGTCCTCTTGCGTGAAACTCTTGCGAGTGGTGCAAAAGGAGGCTCCGGAAAACTCTCTCGCCCAGAGGCCATTTTCAGGGAGAGACAACAGAGCATGAAAACAGGCAAGACTTTGCAAAAGCCGGCTCCGTGTGTGTGACACCAGGCGGGGAAAATTCAAGAAAGTACACCAGCCTAGTTGGGCCCAAATGTGAAAAACTGTGAAAAACTGTAAGTTTGACCTATATATGTCTGTCTACTGTCCTGTTGCGTGAATCTCTTGCGAATGGTGCAAAAAGAGGCTCCAGAAAACTCGTTCGGCCAGAGGCCATTTTAAGAGAGAAACTACGGAGCATGAAAACCGGCAAGATATTGCAAAAGACGGCTCCCTTTGTGTGACACCATGGGGAGAATACCCAAGTAAGTACAACAGCCCAGTGGGGCCCAACTGTGTAAAACTCTGAGTCCGACCTGTATATTTCTGTCTACTGTCATCTTGCGAGAAATTCTTGCGAGTGGGGCAAAAAGAGGCTCCAGAAAACTCGCTCGCCCAGAGGCCATCTTCAGGGAGGGAATACAGAGCTAGAAAACCGGCAAGAATTTGCAAAAGCCGGCTCACTTTGTGAGACACCAGGCGGGCTATATACAAGAAAGTACACAGGCCCGGTGGGGCCGAACTGTGAAAAACTGTGAGTTTGACCTTTATATGTCTGTCTACTGTCCTCTTGCGTTAAACTCTTGCAATTGAGACAATAGAGGCTCCAGAAAACTCGCTCGCCCAGAGGCCATTTTCAGGGAGTTACAACAGAGAATGAAAACCGGCAAGACTTTTCAAAAGTCGGCTCCGTGTGTATGACACCAGGCTGGAAAAATTCCAAAAAGTACACCAGCCCAGTGGGGCCAAATTTGAAAAACTGTGAATTTGACCTGTATATGTCTGTCTACAGTCCTCTTGCGTGACACTCTTGCGAATGGGGCAAAAGCCGGCTCCCTTTGGTGAAACCAGGCGAAAAAATCCAAGAAAGTACACCGGCCCAGTAGGGCCCAACTGTGAAAAACTGTGAGTTTGACCTGTATATTTCTGTCTACTTTCCTCTTGTGTGAAACTCTTGTGAGTGGGGCAAAAAGAGGCTCCAGAAAACTTGCTCGCCCAGAGGCCATTTTCTGGAAGGGACTACTGAGCAGGAAAACTGGCAAGAGTTGCAGAAGCCTGCTCCCTGTGTGTGACACCAGGCGGGAAAATCCAGGAAAGTACACCGGGCCAGTGGGGCCCAACTGAGAAAAACTGTGAGTTTGACCTGTATATGTCTGTCAACTGTCCTCTTGCGTAAAACTCTTGCGATTGAGGCAAAAGAGGCTCCAGAAAAATCGCTCGCCCAGAGGCCATTTCAGGGAGGGACTACAGAGCATGAAACCGGCAAGACTTTGCAAAAGCCGGCTCCCTGTGTGTGATACCAGGCGGAGAAAATCCAAGAATGTACACAGGCCCCTTGGGGCCCAACTGTGAAAAACTGTGAGTTTTTATTGTATATGTGTGCCTACTGTCGTCTTGCGTGAAACACTTGCGAGTGGGGCAATAAGAGGCTCCAGAAAACTCGCTCGCCCAGAGGCCATATTCAGGGAGGGGCTACAGAGCATGAAACCGGTAAGATTTTGCAAAGGCGGCTCCCTTTGTGTGACACCAGGCGGGAAAATCCAATAAAGTACTCCGGCCCAGTGGGGCCCAACAGTGAAAAACTGTGAGTTTGACCTGTATATGTCTGTCTACTGTCTCTTGCGTGCAACTCTTGCGAGTGGGGCAAAAAGAGGCTCCAGAAAACTCGCTCGCCCAGAGGCCATTTTCAGGGAGGGACTACAGAGCATGAAAATCAGCAAGAATTTGCAAAAGTCGTCTCCGTGTGTGTGACACCAGGCGGGGAATATCCAAGTAAGTAGACCGGTCCTGTGAGGCACAGCTGTCAAAAACTGTGAGTTTGACCTTTATATGTCTGTCTACTGTCCTCTTGCGTGAAACTCTTGCGAGTGGGGCAAAAAGAGGCTCCAGAATACTCGCTCGCCCAGAGGCTATTTTCAGGAAGGGACTACAGAGCAAAAAAACCGGCAAGATTTGCAAAAGCCAGCTCCCTATATGTGAACCCAGGCAAAAAAATCTAAGAAAGTAAACCGGCCCAGTGGGGTCCAACTGTGAAAAACTGTGAGTTTGACCTGTATATGTCTGTCTACTTTCCTCTTGTGTGAAACTCTTGCGACTGGGGCAAATAGAGGCTCCAGAAAACTTGTTCGCCCAGAGGCCATTTTCTGCAAAGGACTACAGAGCAAGATATCCGGCAAGAGTTGCAAAGGCCGGCTACCTGTGTGTGACACCAGGCGGGGTAAATCCAGGAAAGTACACCGGGCCAGTGAAGCCAAACTGTGAAAAACATTCAGTTTGACCTGTATATGTCTGTCTACTGTCGTCTTGCGTGAAACTCTTGCGAATGATGCAAATGAGGCTCCAGAAAACTCGCTCGCCCTGAGGTCATTTTCAGGGAGGGAATACAGAGCATGAAAACCGGCAAGATTTTGCAAAAGCCAGCTCCCTGTGTGTGAAACCAGGCGGAGAAAATCAAAGAATGTACACCGGCCCAGTGGGGCCAACTGTGAAAAACTGTGAGTTTGACCTTTTTATGTCTGTTTACCCTCCTCTTGCGTGAAACTCTTGCGAGTGGGGCAAACGGAGGCTCCAGAAAACTCGCTCGCCCAGAGGCCATTTCAGGGAGTTACAACAGAGAATGGAAACCGGCAAGACTTTTCAAAAGCCAGCTCCGTGTGTGTGACACCAGGCGGGGAAAATTCAAGAAAGTACACCAGCCCAGTGAGGCCCAAATTTGAAAAATTGTGAATTTGACCGGTATATGTCTGTCTACTGTCCTCTTGTGTGAAACTCTTGCGAATGGGGCAAAAAGAGGCTCCTGAAAACTCGTTCGGCCAGAGGCGATTTTAGAAGAGGGACTACAAAGCATGAAAACCAGCAAGACATTGCAAAAGACGGCTCCCTTTTTGTGACACCAGGCGGGAAAAATCCAAGAAAGTAAACCGTCCCAGGGGGCCCAACTGTGAAAAACTGTGAATTTGACCTGTATATGTCTGTCTACTGTCCTCTTCCGTGAAACTCTAGCGATTGAGGCAAAAAGAGGCTCCAGAAAAATCGCTTGCCCAGAGGCCATTTTCAGGGAGGGACTACAGAGCATGAAAACCGACAAGACTTTGCAAAAACCAGCTCCCTGTGTGTGACACCAGGCGGGGAAAATCCAGGAAAGTACATCGGGCCAGTGAGGCCAAACTGTGAAAAAATGTGAGTTTGACCTGTATATATCTGTCTACTGTCCTCTTGCGTGAAACTCTTGCGATTGAGGCTAAAGAGGCTCCAGAAAACTCGATCGCCCAGAGGCCATTTAAAGGGAGGGACTACAGAGCATGAAAACAGGCATTACTTTGCAAAAGCCAGCTCCCTGTGTGTGACACCAGGCGGGGAAAATCCAAAAAAGTACACCGGCCCAGTGGGGCCAAATGTGAAAAGCTGTGAAAAACTGTGAGTTTGACCTGTAAATGTCTGTCTACTGTCATCTTGCATGAAACTCTTACGAGTGGGGCAAAAAAGGCTCCAGAAAATTTGCTCGCCCAGAGGCTATTTTCTGGGAGGGACTACATAGCAAGAAAACCGGCAACACTTTGCAAAAGCCGGCTCCGATGTGTGACACCAGGCGGGGAAAATCCAAGAATATACACCGGCCCAGTGGGGCCCAACTGCGAAAAACTGAGTTTTCATTGTATATGTGTGCCTACTGTGCTCTTGCGTGAAAAACTTTCGAATGGGGCAAAAGAGGCTCCAGAAAACTCACTCGCCCTTAGGCCATTTTCAGGCAGGGACTACAGTGCATAAAAACCAGAAAAAATTGCAAAAGCCGGCTCCCTGTGTGAGACACCACGCGTGCAATATCCAAGAAAGTACACCGGCTCAGTGGGGCCCAACTGTGAAAAACTGTGTGTTTGAAATGTGTATGTCAATCTACTGTCCTCTTGCGTGAAACTCTTGCGAGTGGGGCAAACGTAGGGTCCAGAAAACTTGCTCGCCCAGAGGCCATTTTCAGGGAGTTACAACACAGAATGAAAACCGGCAAGACTTTTCAAAAGACGGCTTTATATGTGGGACACCAGGCGGGAAAAATCCAAGAAAGTTCACTGGCCCAGTGGGGCACAACTGTGAATAACTGTGAGTTTGACCTGTATATGTCTGTCTACTGTCCTCTTGCGTGAAACTCTTGCGATTGAGGCAAAAAGAGGCTCCAGAAAATTCTCTCGGCCAGAGGCAATATTCAAGGAGGGACTACGGAGCATGAAAACCGACAAGACTTTGCAAAAGCTGGCTCCCTGTGTGTGACATCGGGCGGGGAAAATCCAAGAATGTACACCGGCCCAGTGGGGCCCAAATGTGAAAAACTGTGAGTTTGTATTGTATATGTGTGCCAACAGTACTCTTGCATGAAACTCTTGCAAGTGGGGCAAAAAAAGGTCTCCAGAAAACTCGATCGCCCAGAAGCCATTTTCTGGAAGGGACTACAGAGCAAGAAATCCGGCAAGAGTTCAAAAAGCCGGCTCCCTGTGTGTGACACCAGGCGGAGAAATTCGAGGAAATTACACTGGTCCATTGGAGCCCAACAGTGAAAAACTGTGAGTTTGACCTGTATATGTCTGTCTACTGTCCTCTTGCGTGAAACTCTTGCGAGTGGAGCAAAAGAAGACTCCAAAAAACTTGCTCGCCCAGAGGCCATTTTCAGAGAGGGACGACAGAGCATGAAAACCGGCAAGACTTTGCAAAAGCCGGCTCCCTGTGTGTGACACCAGGCAGCGAAAATCCAAGAAAGTACACCGGCCCAGTGGTGCCCAACTGTGAAAAACTGTGATTTTGACCTTTATATGTCTGTCTACTGTCCTCTTTCGTGAAACTCTTGCAATTGATGCAAAAAGAGGCTCCAGAAATCTCGCTCGCCCAGAGTCCATATTCACGGAGGGACTATGGAGCTTGAAAACCGGCAATGTTTTCCAAAAGACTTCTCCCTGTGTGTGACACCATGTGGGGAAAATCCAACAATGTACACTGGCCGAGTCGGGCCCAACTGTGAAAAACTGTGAGTTTGTATTTACATGTGTGCCATCAGTACTGTTGCGTGAAACTGCGAGTGGGGCAAAAAGAGGCTCCAGAAAAATCGCTCGCCCAGAGGCCATTTTCTCGAAGGGACTACAAAAGAAGAAAACCGGCAAGAGTTGCAAAAGCCGGCTCCCTGTGTGTGACACCAGGCGGGGAAAATCCAGGAAAGTACACCGGGCCAGTGTGGCCCAACTGTGAAAAACTATGTTTGACCTGTATATGTCTGTCTACTGTCCTCTTCCGTGAAACTCTTGCGATTGAGGCAAAAGAGGCTCCAGAAAACTCGCTCGCCCAAAGGCCATTCAGCGAGGGACTACAGAGCATGAGAACCGAAAAGACTTTGCAAAAGCCGGCTTTCTGTGTGTGACACCAGGCGGAGAATATCCAAGAATGTACACCGGCCCAGTGGGACCCAACTGTGAAAAACAGTAAGTTTTTATTGTATATGTGTGCCTACTGTTCTCTTGCGTGAAACACTTGCGAGTGGGGAAAAAGAGGCTCCAGAAAACTCGCTCGCCCAGAGGCCATATTCAGGGAGGGACTACAGAGCATGAAAACCAGCAAGACTTTGCAAAAGCTGGCTCCCTGTGTGTGACAGCAGGCGTGAAAATCCAAGAAAGTACAACGGCCCAGTGGGGCCCAACTGTGAAAAACTGTGAGTTTGACCTGTATATGTCTGTCTACTGTCCTCTTGCGTAAAACTATTGCGATTGGGGCAAAAGGAGGCTCGCGAAACCTCGCTCGTTCAGAGGCCATTTTCAGGGAGGGACTACAGAGCATAAAAACCGACAAGAATTTGCAAAAGCTGACTACATGTGTGAGACAACAGGCGGGCGATATCCAAGGAAGTACACCGGCTCAGTGGGACCCAACTGTGAAAAACTGTGAGTTTGACCTGTATATGTCTGTCTAATGTCCTCTTGCGTTTAACTCTTGCGAGTGGGGCAAACGAAGGCTCCAGAAATCTCGCTCGCCCAAAGGCCATTTTCAGGGAGTTACAACAGAGAATGAAAACCGGCAAGACTTTTCAAAAGCCGGCTACGTGTGTGTGACACCATGCGTGGAAAATTCGAAAAAGTACACCAGCCCAGTGGGGCCCAAATGTGAAAAACTGTGAAAAACTTTGAGTTATACCTATATATGTCTGTCTACTGTTTTTGCGTAAAACTCTTGCGATTGAGGCAAAAAGAGGCTCCAGTAAACTCGCTCGCCCAGAGGCCATTTTCAGGGAAGGACTACAGAGCATGAAAACCGGCAAGACTTTGCAAAACCCGGCTCCGTGTGTGTGACACCAGGCGGAAAAATTTCAAAAAAGTACACAAGCCCAGTGGGGCCCAAATATCAAAAACTGTGAAAAACTGTGAGTTTGACCTGTATATGTCTGTCTACTGTCCTCTTGAGTGAAACTCTTGCGATTGAGGCAAAATAAGGCTCCAGAAAACTCGCTCGCCCAGAGGCCCTTTTCAGGGAGGGACTACAGAGCATGAAAACCAGCAAGACTTTGCAAAAGCCGGCTCCCTGTGTGTGACACCAGGTGTGAAAATCCAAGAAAGTACACCGGCCCAGTGGGGCCCAACTGAGAAAAACTGTGAGTTTGACCTGTATATGTCTGTCTACTGTCCTCTTGCGTGAAACTCTTGCGATTGAGGCAAAATGAGGCTCGAGAAAACTCGCAAGAAATTGCAAAATCCGGCTACATGTGTGAGACACCAGGCGGGCGATATCCAAGGAAGTACACAGGCCCAGTGGGACCCAACTGTGAGAAAATGTGAGTATGACCTGTATATGTCTGTCTACTGTCCTCTTGCATAAAACTCTTGCGATTGAGGCAAAATGAGGCTCGAGAAAACTCGCTCGTTCAGAGGCCATTTTCAGGGAAGGACTACGGAGCATGAAAACTGGCAAAACTTTGCAAAAGCCGGCTGCCTGTGTGTGACACAGTGAAGCCCAAATGTGAAAAACTCTGAAAAACTGTGAGTTTGACCTGTATATGTCTGTGACACTAGGCGGGGAAAATCCAAGAAAGTACACAGGCCCAGTGAGGCCAAACTGTGAAAAACTGTGAGTTTGACCTGTATATGTCTGTCTACTGTCCTCTTGCATGAAACTCTTGCGAGTGGGGCAAACGGAGTCTCCTGAAAACTCGCTCGCCCAGAGGCCATTTTCAGGGAGTTACAACAGAGAATGAAAACCGGCAAGACTCCAGAAAAATCGCTAGCCAAGTGGACATTTTCAGAGAGGGACTACAGAGCATGAAAACCTGCAAGACTTTGCAAAAGCCGGCTCGCCGTGTGTGACACCATGCCGGGAAAATCCAAGAAATAACACCGGCCCAGTGGAGCCAAATTGTGAAAAACTCTGAGTTTGACCTGTATGTGTCTGTCTACTCTCCTCTTGCGTGAAACTTGCGAGTGGGGCAAAAAGAGGCTCCAAATAACTTGCTCGCCAGAGGCCATTTTCAGGGAAGGACGACAGAGCATAAAAACCGGCAAAACTTTGCAAAAGCCAGCTCCCTGTGTGTGACACCATGCGGGGAAAATCCAAGAAAGTACCCCGGTCCAATGGGGCCCTACTGTGAAAAATTAATTTTAACCTGTATATGTTTGTCTACTGTCCTCTTGCGTGAAATTCTTGCGAGTGGGGCAAAAAGAGGCTCCATAAAACTCGCTCGTCCAAAGGCCATTTTCAGGGAGGGACTACAGAGCATAAAAACCAGCAAGAATTTGAAAAAGCCGGCTCCCTGTGTGAGAATCCACGCGGGCAATATCAAAGAAAGTACACCGGCACAGTAGGGCCCAACTGTGAAAAACTGTGAGTTTGACCTGTATATGTTTGTCTAATGTTTCTTCCGTGAAATTCTTGCGAGTGGGGCAAAAAGAGGCTCCAGAAAAGTCGCTCGTCCAAAGGCCATTTTCAGAAAGGGACTACAGAGCATAAAAACAGGAAAGAATTTGCAAAAGCCGGCTACCTGTGTGAGAAATTAGGCGGGGAATATCCAAGAAAGTACACCGGCCGAGTGGGACCCAACTGTGAAAAACTGTGAGTTTGAGCTGTATATGTCTGTCTACTGTCCTCTTGCCTGAAACTCTTGCGAGTGGGGCAAACGGAGGCTCCAGAAAATTCACTCGCCCAGACGTCATTTTCAGGGAGTTACAACAGAGAATGAAAACCGGCAAGACTTTTCAAAAGCCGACTCCATGTGTGTGACACCAGGCTGGGAAAATTCAAGAAAGTACACAAGCCCAGTGAAGCCCAAATGTGAAAAATTTTGAAAAACTGTGAGATTGACCTGTATATGTCTATATACTGTCCTCTTTCGTGAAACTCTTGCGATTGAGGCAAAAAGAGGCTCCAGAAAACTCGCTCGCCCAGAGGCCATATTCAAGGAGGGACTATGGAGCATGAAAACTGGCAAGAGTTGCAAAAGCCTGCTTTCTGTGTGTGACACCATGCGGAGAATATCCAAGAATGTACACCGGCGCAGTGGGACCCAACTGTGAAAAACTGTGATTTTTTATTGTATATGTCTGACTACTGTCCTCTTGCGTGAAACTCTTGCGAGTGGGGTAAAAAGAGGCTCCAAAAAACTCGTTCACCCAGAGGTCATTTTCAGGGAGGGACTACAGAGCATGAAAACCGGCAAGACTTTGCAAAAGCCGGCTCCCTTTGTTTGACACGAGGCAGGGAAAATCCAAGAAATAACACCGGTCCAGTGAAGCCCAACTGTGAAAAACTGTGAGTTTGACCTGTATATGTCTGTCTACTGTCCTCTTGCGTGAAACTTGAAGTGGGGCAAAAAGAGGCTGCAGAAAATTTTCTCGCCCAGAGGCCATTATCACGGATGGACTACAGAGCATGAAAACCTGCAGACTTTGCAAATGCCTGCTCCCTGTATGTGACACCAGGCGGGAAAATCCAGAAAAGTACACCGGCCCAATGAGGCCAACTGTGAAAAACTGTGAGTTTGACCTGTCTATGTCTGTCTACTGTCCGCTTTCGTGAAATTCTTGCGAGTGGGGCAAAAAGAGGCTCCAGAAAACTCGCACGCCCAGAGGCCATATTTAGGAAAGGACTGCAGAGTAAGAAAACCGGAAAGATTTGCAAAAACAGGCTCCCTGTGTGTGACACTAGGCGGGGAAAATCCAAGAAAGTACATAGGCCCAGTGAGGCCAAACTGTGAAAAACTGTGAGTTTGATATTTATATGTCTCTCTACGGTGCTCTTGCTTGAAACTCTTGCGAGTGGGGCAAAAAGAGGCTCTAGAAAACTCGCTAGCCAACTGGCCATTTTCAGAGAGGTAATACAGAGCATGAAAACCGGCAAGACTTTGCAAAAGCCGGCTCCCTTGTGTGACACCATGCTGGGAAAATCCAAGAAATAACACCGTCCCAGTTGAGCCATCTGTGAAAAACTCTGAGTTTGACCTGTACATGTCTGTCTACTGTCCTATTGCATGAAACTTGCGAGTGGGGCAAAAAGAGGCTCCAGAAAGTTGCTCGCCAAGAGCCATTTTCAGGAAAGGACTACAGAGCATGAAAACCGGCAAAATTTGCAAAAGCCGGCTGCCTGTGTGTGACACCAGGCGGGGAAAATTCAAGAAAGTACACAAGCCCAGTGAAGCCCAAATGTGAAAAACTGTGAAAAACTGTGAGTTTGACCTGTATATGTCTATCTACTCTACTCTTGCGTGAAACTCTTGCGATTGAGGCAAAAAGAGGCTCCAGAAAAGTCGCTCGCCCAGAGGCCATATTCAAGGAGGGACTATGGAGCATGAAAACCGGCAAGAGTTGCAAAAGCCGGCTTTCTGTATGTGACACCAGGCGGAGAATATCCAAGAATATACACCGGCGCAGTGGGACCCAACTGTGAAAAACTGTGATTTTTTATTGTATATGTGTGCCTACTGTCCTTTGCGTGAAACACTTGCGAGTGGGGCAAAAAGAGGCTTAAGAAAACCTGCTCGCCCAGAGGCCATATTCAGGGAGGGACAACCGAGCATGAAAACCGGTAAGATTTTGCAAAGGCGGCTCCCTTTGTGTGACACCAGGCAGGGAAAATCCAATAAAGTACCCTGGCCCAGTGGGGCCCAACTATGAAAAACTGTGAGTTTGACCTGTATATGTCTGTCTACTGTCCTCTTGCGTGAAACTCTTGCGAGTGGGGTCAAAAGAGGCTCCAAAAAACTCGTTCACCCAGAGGTCATTTTCAGGGAGAAACTACAGCATGAAAACCGGCAAGACTTTGCAAAAGCCGGCTCCCTTTCTGTGACACGAGGCAGGGAAAATCCACGACAAAACACCGGCCCAGTGGAGCCCAACTGTGAAAAACTGTGAGTTTGACCTGTATAAGTCTGTCTACTGTCCTCTTGCGTGAAACTTGCGAGTGGGGCAAAAAGAGGCTCCAGAAAATTTGCACGCCCAGAGCCCATTATCAGGGATGGACTACAGAGCATGAAAACCTGCAGACTTTGCAAAGGCCTGCCCTCTGTATGTGACACCAGGCGGGAACATCCAGAAAAGTACACCGGCCCAATGAGGCCAACTGTGAAAAACTGTGAGTTTGACCTGTCTATGTCTGTCTACTGTTCGCTTGCGTGAAAGTCTTGCGAGTGGGGCAAAAAGAGGCTCCAGAAAACTCTCTCGCCCAGAGGCCATATTTAGGAAAGGACTGCAGAGTAGGAAAACAAAAAGATTTGCAAAAACAGGCTCCCTGTGTGTGACACTAGGCGGGGAAAATCCAAGAAAGTACACAGGCCCAGTGAGGCCAAACTGTGAAAAACTGTGAGTTTGACCTGTATATGTCTGTCTACTGTGCTCTTGCTTGAAACTATTGCGAGTGGGGCAAAAAGAGGCTCTAAAAAACTCGCTAGCCAACTGGCCATTTTCAGAGAGGGACTACAGACCATGAAAACCGGCAAGACTTTGCAAAACCCGGCTCCCTGTGTGTGACACCATGCTGGGAAAATCCAAGAAATAACACTGTCCCAGTTGAGCCATCTGTGAAAAACTGTGAGTTTGACCTGTATATGTCTGTCTACTGTCCTATTGCAAGAAACTTGCGAGTGGGGCAAAAAGAGGCTCCAGAAAACTTGCTCGCCAGAGGCAATTTTCAGGGAAGGACTACAGAGCATGAAAACCGGCAAAACTTTCCAAAAGCCGGCTGCCTGTGTGTGACACCAGGCGGGGAAAATTCAAGAAAGTACACAAGCCCAGTGAAGCCCAAATGTGAAAAACTCTGAAAAACTGTGAGTTTGACCTGTATATGTCTGTCTACTGTCCTGTTGCATGAAACTCTCGCGAGTGGGGCAAAAGGAGGCTCAGAAAACACGCTCGCCAAGAGGCCATTCTCAGGGAGAAACAACAGAGAATGAAAACCGGCAAGACTTATCAAAAGCCGGCTCCGTGTGTGTGACACCAGGCGGAAAAAACTCAAGAAAGTACACCAGCCCAGTGGGGCCCAAATGTGAAAAACTGTGAAAAACTGTGAGTTTGACCAGTCTATGTCTGTCTACTGTCCGCTTGTATGAAGTCTTGCGAGTGGAGCAAAAAGAGGCTCCAGAAAACTCGCTCGCACAGAGGCCATATTTAGGAAGGGACTGCAGAGTAATAAAACCGGGAAGATTTGGAAAAACCGGCTCCCTGTGTGTGACACTAGGCAGGGAAAATCCAAGAAAGTACACAGGCACAGTGAGGCCAAACTGTGAAAAACTGTGAGTTTGACCTGTATATGTCTGCTACTGTGCTCTTGCTTGAAACTCTTGCGAGTGGGGCAAAAAGAGGCTCTAGAAAACTCGCTAGCCTAGTGGCCATTTTCAGAGAGGGACTACAGAGCATGAAAACCGGCAAGACTTTGCAAAAGCCGGCTCCCTGTGTGTGACACCATGCTGGGTAAATCCAAGAAATAATACCGGCCCAGTGGAGCCATCTGTGAAAAACTGTGAGTTTGACCTGTATATGTCTGTCTACTGTCCTATTGCGTGAAACTTGCGAGTGGGGCAAAAAGAGGCTCCAGAAAACTTGCTCGCCAGAGGCCATTTTCAGGGAAGGAATACAGATCATGAAAACTGGCAAAACTTTGCAAAAGCCGGCTCCCTGTGTGTGACACCAGGCGGGGAAAATCCAAGAAAGTACTTTGTCCCAGTGAGGCCCAACTGTGAAAAACTGATTTTGACCTGTATATGTTTGTCTACTTTCCTCTTGCGTGAAATTCTTGTGAATGGGGAAGAAGAGGCTCCAGAAAACTCTCTCGCACAGAGGTCATATTCAGGGAGTTACAACAGAGGATGAAAACCAGCAAGAATTTTCAAAAGCCAGCTCCGTGTGTTTGACAGCAGTTTGGAAAAATCCAAGAAAGTACACCGGCCCAGTGGGGCTCAACTGTGAATAACTGTGAGTTTTACCTGTATATGTCTGTCTACTGTCCTCTTGCGTGAAAATATTGCGAGTGGGGCAAACGGAGGCTCCAGAAATCTCGCTCGCCCAGAGGCCATTTTAAGGGAGTTACAACAGAGAATGAAAACTGGCAAGACTTTTCAAAAGCCGGCTCCGTGTGTGTGACACCAGGTGGGGAAAATTCAAGAAAGTTCACCAGCCCAGTGGGGCCCAAATGTGAAAAACTGAAAAACTGAGTTTGACCTGTATATATCCGTCTACTGTCCTCTTGCGTGAAACTCTTGCGATTGAGGCAAAAAGAGACTCCAGAAAACTCTCTCGGCCAGAGGCCATATTCAAGGAGAGACTATGGAGCATGAAAACCGGCAAGACTTTTGAAAAGCCGGTTCCCTGTGTGTGACACCAGGCGGGGAATATCCAAGAAAGTAGACCGGCCCTGTCGGGCGCAACTGTGAAAAACAGTGAGTTTGACATGTATATGTCTGTCTACTGTCCTCTTGCATGAAACTCTTGCGAGTGGGGCAAAAAGAGGCTCCAGAAATCTCGCTCGCCCAGAGGCAATTTTCAGGGACGGACTACAGAGCATGAAAACGGCAAGACTTTGCAAAGGCCGGCTCCCATATGTGACACCAAGCGTAAAATTCCAAGAAAGTACACCGGCCCCGTGGGGCCCAACTGTGAAAAACTGTGAGTTTGACCTGTATATGTCTGTCTACTGTACTCCTACGTGAAATTCTTGCGTGTGGGGCAAAAAGAGGCTCCAGAAACTTGCTCGCCCAAAGGCCATTTTCAGAGAGGGACTACAGAGCATGAAAACTGGCAAGACTTTGCAAAAGCCGGCTCCCTGTGTGTGACACCATGCTGGGAAAATCCAAGAAATAACACCGGCCCAATGGAGCCATCTGTGAAAAACTGTGAGTTTGACTTGTATATGTCTGTCTACTGTCCTATTGCGTGAATCTTGCGAGTGGGGCAAAAAGAGGCTCCAGAAAACTTGCTCGCCAGAGGCCATTTTCAGGGAAGGAATACAGAGCATGAAAACCGGCAAAACTTTGCAAAAGCCGGCTCCCTGTGTGTGACACCAGGCGGGGAAAATTTAAGAAAGTACTTTGTCACAGTGATGCCCAACTGTGAAAACCTGAGTTTGACCTGTATATGTTTGTCTACTTTCTTCTTGCGTGAAATTCTTGTGAGTGGGGCAGAAGAGGCTCCAGAAAACTCGCTCGCCCAGAGGTCATTTTCAGGGAGTTACAACAGAGGATGAAAACCAGCAAGAATTTTCAAAAGCCAGCTCCGTGTGTTTGACACCAGGCGGGAAAAATCCAAGAAAGTACACCGGCCCAGTGGGGCTCAACTGTGAATAACTGTGAGTTTGACCTGTATATGTCTGTCTACTGTCCTCTTGCGTGAAATTATTGCGAGTGGGGCAAACGGAGGCTCCAGAAATCTCGCTCGACCAGAGGCTATTTTCAGGGAGTTACAAAAGAGAATGAAAACCGGCAAGACTTTTCAAAAGCCGGCTGTGTGTGTGTGACACCACGCGAGGAAAATTCAAGATAGTTCACAAGCCCAGTGGGGCCCAAATGTGAAAAACTGTGAAAAACTGAGTTTGACCTGTATATATCTGTCTACTGT
Source organism: Suncus etruscus (assembly GCF_024139225.1). Classification (NCBI taxonomy): domain Eukaryota; kingdom Metazoa; phylum Chordata; class Mammalia; order Eulipotyphla; family Soricidae; genus Suncus; species Suncus etruscus. The sequence goes on along the minus strand of NW_026060331.1, from coordinate 116,227 downwards.
CCTCTTGCGTGAAACTCTTGAGATTGAGGCAAAAAGAGGCTCCAGAAAACTGTCTCGGCCAGAGGCCATATTCAAGGAGGGATTATGGAGCATGAAAACCGGCAAGACTTTGCAAAAGCCGGCTGTCTGTGTGTGACACCAGGCGGGGAATATCCAAGAAAGTAGACCGGCCCTGTGGGGCGCAACTGTGAAAAACTGTGAGTTTGATATGTATATGTCTGTCTACTGTCCTGTTGCGTGAAACTCTTACGAGTGGGGCAAAAAGATGCTCCAGAAATCTCGCTCGCCCAGAGGCAATTTTCAGGGAGGGACTACAGAGCATGAAAACGGCAAGACTTTGCAAAGGCCGGCTCCCATATGTGACACCAAGCGTAAAATTCCAAGAAAGTACACCGGCCCAGTGGGCCCAACTGTGAAAAACTGTGAGTTTGACCTGTACATGTCTGTCTACTGTACTCTTGCGTGAAATTCTTGCAAGTGGGGCAAAAAGAGGCTTCAGAAACTCGCTCGCCCAAAGGCCATTTTCAGAGAGGGACTACAGAGCATAATAACCGGCAAGAATTTGCAAAAGCTAGCTACCTGTGTGAGACACCAGGCGAGCAATTTCCAAGAAAGTACACCAACCCAGTGGGACCGAACCCGGAAAAACTGTGAGTTTTTATTGTATATGTGTGCCTACTGTCCTCTTGCGTGAAACTCTTGCGAGTGGGGCAAAAAGAGGCTCCAGAAAACTCGCTCGCCCAGAGGCCATATTCAGGGAGGGACTACCAAGCATGAAAACTGGTAAGATTTTGCAAAGGGGGCTCCCTTTGTGTGACAACAGGTGGGGAAAATCCAATAAAGTACCCCGGACCGGTGGGGCCCAACTGTGAACAACTATGATTTTGACCTGTATATGTCTGTCAACTGTCATCTTGCGTGAAAATCTTGTGAGTGGGGCAAAAAGAGGCTCCAGAAAACTCGCTCGCCCAGAGGCCATTTTCAGGGAGGGACTACAGAGCATGAAAACCGGGAAGACTTTGCAAAAGCCGGCTCCGTGTGTGTGACACCAGGCGGGGAATATCAGATAAAGTAGACTGGCCCTTTGGGGCCCAACTGTGAAGAACTGTTAGTTTGATCTGTATATGTCTGTCTACTGTCCTCTTGCGTGAAACTCTTGCGAGTGGGGCAAAAAGAGGCTCCAGAAAACTGGTTCGGCCAGAGGCCATTTTAAGAGAGGGACTACGGAGCATGAAAACCGGCAAGAAATTGCAAAAGATGGCTCCCTTTGTGTGACACCAGGCAGGGAAAATCCAAGAAAGTACCCCGGCCCAGTGGGGCCCAATTTAGAAAAATTGTGAGTTTGATGTGTTTATGAATGTCTACTGTCCACTTGCATGAAACTCTTGCGATTGAGGCACAAAGAGGCTCCAAAAAACTAACTCGCCCAGAGGACATTTTCAGGGAGGGACTACAGAGCATGAAAACCGGCAAGACTTTACAAAATCGGCTCCCTGTGTGTGACACCAGGCGTGAAAATCCAAGAAAGTACACCGGCCCAGTGGGGCCCAACTGTGAAAAACTGTGAGTTTGACCAGTATATGTCTGTCTACTGTCCTGTTGCGTAAAACTCTTGCGAGTGGGGCAAACAGAGGCTCCAGAAAACTCGCTCGCCCAGAGGTCATTTTCAGGGAGTTACAACAGAGAATGAAAACTGGCAAGACTTCAAAATCCGACTCCGTGTGTGTGACACCAGGCGAAGAAAATTCAAGAAAGTACACCAGCCCAGTGGAGCCCAGATGTGAAAAACTGTTAAAAACTGTGAGTTTGAACTGTATATGTCTGTCTACTGTCCTCTTGCATGAAACTCTTGCGATTGAGGCAAAATGAGGCTCCAGAAAACTCGCTCGCCCAGAGGCCATTTTCAGGGAGGGACTACAGAGCATGAAAACCAGTAAGAGTTGCAAAAGCCGACTACCGGTGTGTGACACCAGGCGGAGAAAACCCAAGAAAGTACACTGGACCAGTGGGGTCCAACTGTTAAAAACTGAGTTTGAACTGTATGTCTGTCTACTGTCCCCTTGCGTGAACCTCTTGCGATTGAGGCAATAAGAAGCTCCAGAAAACTCGCTCGCCTGAGGCCATTTTCAGAGAGGGACTACAGAACATGAAAACCGGCAAGACTTTTCAAAACCCGGCTCCCTGTGTGTGACACCAGACGGGGAAAATCCAAGAAAGTACACCGGGCCAGTGGGGCCTAAATGTTAAAACTGTGAGTTTGGCTTGTATATGTCTGTCTACTGTACTCTTGTGTGAAAATCTTGCGAGTGGAGCAAAAAGTGTCTCCAGAAAAATTGCTCGCCCAGAGTTAATTTTCAGGGAGAGACTACAGAGCATGAAAACTGGCAAGGTTTTGCAAAGCTGGCTCCCTGTGTGTGACACCAGGCAGGGATAATCCAAAAAAGTACACAGGCCCTGTGGGGCCCAACTGTGAAAAACTGTGAGTTTGACCTGTATATGTCTGTCTACTGTCCTCTTGCTTGAAACTCTTGCGAGTGGGGCAAAAAGAGGCTCAAGAGAACACGCTAGCAAAGTGGCCATTTTCAGGGAGGGACTACAGAGCATGAAAACTGGCAAGACATTGCAAAACCTGGCTCCACGTGTGTGACACCATGCGGGGAAAATCCAAGAAAATACACTGGCCCAGTGGAGCCCAACTTTGAAAAACTGTGAGTTTGACCTGAGTATGTCTGTCTCCTCTCCTCTTGCTTGAAACACTTGCGAATGGGGCAAAAAGAGGCTCCAGAAAAGTCGCACATCCAGAGGCCATTTTCAGAGAGGGACTACAGTGCATGAAAACCGGGAAGACTTTGCAAAAGCCAACTCCCTGTGTGTGACACCAGATGGGGAATATCCAAGAAAGTACACAGGCCCAGTGGGGCCCAACTATGAAAATCTGTGATTTTGACCTGTATATGTCTGTCTACTGTCCCCTTGTGTGAAACTCTTGCGAGTGGGGCAAAAAAAAAGCTCCAGAAAACTTGCTCACCAAGAGACCATTTTCAGTGAGGGACTACAGACCATGAAAACCGGCAAGACTTTTCAAAAGCCGGCTCTCTGTGTGTGACACCATGCGGGGATTATCCACGAAAGTACACCTGCCCAGTGGAGCCCAACTGTGAAAAATTGTGAGTTTGTCCTGTATATGTCTGTCTACTGTCCCTTGCGGGGAAAATCTAAGAAAGTACACAAGCCCAGTGAGTCCCAACTGTGAAAAACTGTGACTTTGACCTGTATATGACTGTGTACTGTTCTCTTGTGTGAAACTCTTGCGAGTGGGGCAAAAAAGGCTCCAGAAAACTTGCTCACCAAGAGACCATTTACAGGGAGGGACTACAGAGCATGAAAACCGGCAAAACTTTGCAAAAGCCGTCTCCCTGTGTGTGACACCAGGCGTGGAAAATCCAAGAAAGTACACCGGCCCAGTGGGGCCCAGATGTGAAAAACTGTTAAAAACTGTGAGTTTGAACTGTATATGTCTGTCTACTGTCCTCTTGCATGAAACTCTTGCGATTGAGGCAAAATGAGGCTCCAGAAAACTCGCTCGCCCAGAGGCCATTTTTAGGGAGGGACTACAGAGCATGAAAACCAGTAAGAGTTGCAAAAGCCGACTACCGGTGTGTGACACCAGGCGGAGAAAACCCAAGAAAGTACACTGGACTATGGGGTCCAACTGTTAAAAACTGAGTTTGAACTGTATATGTCTGTCTACTGTCCCCTTGCGTGAACCTCTTGCGATTGAGGCAATAAGAAGCTCCAGAAAACTCGCTCGCCTGAGGCCATTTTCAGAGAGGGACTACAGAACATGAAAACCGGCAAGACTTTTCAAAACCCGGCTCCCTGTGTGTGACACCAGACGGGGAAAATCCAAGAAAGTACACCAGCCCAGTGGGGCCTAAATGTTAAAACTGTGAGTTTGGCCTGTATATGTCTGTCTACTGTACTCTTGTGTGAAAATCTTGCGAGTGGAGCAAAAAGAGTCTCCAGAAAAATTGCTCGCCCAGAGTTAATTTTCAGGGAGAGACTACAGAGCATGAAAACGATCAAGGTTTTGCAAAGCTGACTCCCTGTGTGTGACACCAGGCAGGGATAATCCAAAAAAGTACACAGGCCCTGTGGGGCCCAACTGTGAAAAACTGTGAGTTTGACCTGTATATGTCTGTCTACTGTCCTCTTGCTTGAAACTCTTGCGAGTGGGGCAAAAAGAGGCTCAAGAGAACACGCTAGCAAAGTGGCCATTTTCAGGGAGGGACTACAGAGCATGAAAACTGGCAAGACATTGCAAAATCTGGCTCCACGTGTGTGACACCATGCGGTGAAAATCCAAGAAAATACACTGTCCCAGTGGAGCCCAACTTTGAAAAACTGTGAGTTTGACCTGAGTATGTCTGTCTACTCTCCTCTTGCTTGAAACACTTTCGAATGGGGCAAAAAGAGGCTTCAGAAAAGTCGCTCATCCAGAGGCCATTTTCAGAGAGGGACTACAGTGCATGAAAACCGGGAAGACTTTGCAAAAGCCAACTCCCTGTGTGTGACACCAGATGGGGAATATCCAAGAAAGTACACAGGCCCAGTGGGGCCCAACTATGAAAATCTGTGATTTTGACCTGTATATGTCTGTCTACTGTCCTCTTGCGTGAAACTCTTGCGAGTGGGGCAAAAAAAAGCTCCAGAAAACTTGCTCACCAAGAGACCATTTTCAGTGAGTGACTACAGACCATGAAAACCGCAAGACTTTTCAAAAGCCGGCTCTCTGTGTGTGACATCATGCGGGGATTATCCACGAAAGTACACCTGCCCAGTGGAGCCCAACTGTGAAAAATTGTGAGTTTGTTCTGTATATGTCTGTCTACTGTCCTCTTGCGTGAAAATCTTGCGAGTGGGGGAAAAAGAGGCTCCAGAAAACAGGCTCGCCCAGAGACCATTTTCAGGGAGGGACTACAGAGCATGAAAACCGGCAAGACTTTGCAAGAGCCGGCTCCCTGTGTGTGACACCAGGCGGGGAAAATCTAAGAAAGTACACAAGCCCAGTGAGGCCCAACTGTAAAAAACTGTGACTTTGACCTGTATATGACTGTGTACTGTCCTCTTGCGTGAAAATCTTGTGAGTTCGGCAAAAAAGGCTCCAGAAAACTTGCTCACCAAGAGATATTTTTCAGGGAGGGACTTCAGAGCATGAAAACCGGCAAAACTTTGCAAAAGCCGTATCCCTGTGTGTGACACCAGGCGTGGAAAATCCAAGAAAGTACACCGGCCCAGTGGGGCCCAACTGTTAAAAACTGATTTTGACCTGTATATGTATGTTTACTGTCCTCTTGCATGAAAATCTTGCGAGTGGGGCAAAAAGAGGCTCCAGAAAACTCGCTCACCCAGAGGCCATTTTCAGGGAGGGACTACAGAGCATGAAAACCGCAAAAATTTGCCAAAGCCTGCTCCCTTTTTTGACACCAGGCGGAAAATAACCAGGAAAGTACACTGGACAGTGGGGCCCAACTGTGAAAAACTAGTTTGACCTGTATATGTCTGTCTACTTTTTCTTGCATGAAACTCTTGCGAGTAGGGCAAAAGGAGGCTCCTGAAAACTCGCTCGCCCAGAGGCCATTTTCAGAGGGGGACTACAGAGAATGAAACTGCCAAGACTTTGCAAAAGACGGATCCATTTCTGTGAGACCAGGCGGGAAAAATCCAAGAAATTACACCGACCAAGTGGGGCCCAACTGTGAAACCCTGTGAGTCTTGCCTGTATGTGTCTGTCTACTATCCTCTTGTGTGAAACTCTTGCGAGTGGGGCAAAAAGAGGCTCCAGAAAATTCGCTCGCCCAAAGGCCATTTTAAGGGAGGGACTACAGAGCATGAAAACCGGCAAGACTTTGCAAAAGCTGCTTCGTGTGTGTGAAACCAGGTGGGGAAAATTCAAAAAGTACACCAGCCCAGTGGGTCCAAATGTGAAAAACTGTGAACAACTGTGAGTTTGTCCTGTATATATCTGTCTACTGTCCTTTTGCGTAAAACTCTTGCGAATGGGGCAAAAAGAGGCTCCAGAAAACTCGCTAGACAAGTGGCCATTTTAGGAGAGGGACTACAGAGCATGAAAACCGGCAAGATTTTGCAAAAGCCGGCTCCATGTGTTAGACACCAGGCGGGGAATATCCAAGAAAGTACACCAGCCCAGTGTGGCCCAAATGTGAAAAACTGTGAAAAACTGTGAGTTTGCCCTATATATGTGTATCTACTGTCCTCTTGCGTGAAACTCTTGTGAGTGGGGCAAAAAGAGTCTCCAGAAAACTGCTCACCTAGAGGCCATTTTCAGGGAGGGACTACAGAGCATGAAAACCGGCAAGAATTTGCAAAACCTGCTCCCGTTGTTTGACACCAGGCGGAAAATAACCAGGAAAGTACACTGGACAGTGGGGCCAAACTGTGAAAAACTGAGTTTGACCTGTATAGGTCTGTCTACTGTTTCTTGCGTGAAACTCTTGCGAGTGGGTCAAAAAGAGGCTCCAAAAAACTCGCACATACAGAGGCCATTTTCAGGAGGGACTACAGAGCATGAAAACGGCAATAATTTTCCAAAGTCTGCTCCCTTTTTTGACACCATGAAAACCGGCAAGACTTTGCAAAAGCCGGTTCCCTGTGTGTGATACCATGCGGGAAAAATCCAAGAAAGAAACCGGTCCAGTGGAGCCCAACTGTGAAAAACTATGAGTTTGACCTGTATAAGTCTGTCTACTGTCCTATTGCGTGAAACTCTTGTGAGTGGGGCAAAAAGAGTCTCCAGAAAACTTGCTCGCCCAGAGGCCATTTTCAGGGAGGGACTACAGAGCATGAAAATCGGCATGAATTTGCAAAAGTCTTCTCTGTGTGCGTGAAACCCGGCGGAGAAAATCAAAGAATGTACACCGGCCCAGTGGGGCCCAACTGTGAAATACTGTGAGTTTTTATTGTATATGTGTGCCTACTGTCCTCTTGCGTGAAACTCTTGCGAGTGGGGCAAAAAGAGGCTCCAGATAACTCGCTCGCCCAGAGGCCATTTTCAGGGAGGGACTACAGAGCATGTAAACCGGCAAGACTTTGCAAAATCCGGCTCCCTGTGTGTGACATCAGGCGGGGAAAATCCCAGAATGTACACTGGACCAGAGGGGCCCAATTGTGAAAAACTCTGAGTTTGTATTTTATATGTGTGCCTACTGTACTCTTGCGTGAATCTCTTGCGAGTGGGGCAAAAAGAGGCTCCAGAAAACTCGCTCGCCCAGAGGCCATATTCAGGGAAGGACTACAGAGCTAGAAAACTGGCAAGATTTACAAAAGCCGGCTCCCTGTGTGTGACACCAGGGGGAGAAATCCCCAGAAAGTACAAACACCCAGTGGGGCCCAACTGTGAAAAGCTCTGAGTTTGACCTGTATATTTCTGTCTACTCTCATCTTGCGAGAAATTCTTGCGAGTGGGGCAAAATGAGGCTCCAGAAAATTCGCACAACAAGAGGCCATATTCAGGGAGGGACTACAGAGCATGAAAACCGGCAAGACTTTGCAAAAGCTGACTCACTTTGTGTGACACCAGGCGGGGAAAATCCAATAATGTACCCCGGCCCTGTGGGGCCCAACTGTGAAAAACTGTGAGATTGACCTGTATATGTCTGTCTACTGTCCTATTGCGTGAAACTCTTGCGAGTGGGGCAAAAAGAGGCTCCAGAAAACTCGCATGCCCAGAGGCCATTTTCAGGGAGGGACTACAGAGCATGAAAATCGGCAAGAATTTGCAAAAGCCGTCTCCGTGTGTGTGACACCAGGCGGGGAATATCCAAGAAAGTATACCGGCCCTGTGGGGCCCAACTGTGAAAAACTGTGAGTTTGACCTGTCTATGTGTGTCTACTGTCCACTTGCGTGAAACTCTTGCAAGTGGGGCAAAAAGAGGCTCCAGAAAACTCGCTTGCCCAGACGCCATTTTCAGGAAGGGACGACAGAACAAGAAAACAGGCAAGATTTGCAAAAGCCGGCTCTCTATGTGTGAAACCAGGCGAAAAAATCCAAGAAATTACACCGGCCCAGTGGGGCCCAACTGTGAAAAACTGTGAGTTTGACCTGTAGATGACTGTCTACTTTCCTCTTGTGTGAAACTCTTGCGAGTGGGGCAAATAGAGGCTCCAGAAAACTCGCTCGCCTAGAGATCATTTTCAGGGTGGAACAACAGAGCATGAAAACCGGCAAGATTTTGCAGAAGCCGTTCTCCGTTTGTTAGACAGCAGGCGGGGAATATCCAAGAAAGTACACCAGCCCAGTGTGGCCCAAATATGAAAAACTGTTAAAAAAGTGTGAGTGTGACCTGTATATGTGTGTCTACTGTCCTATTGCGTGAAACTCTTGCGAGTGGGGCAAAAATAGGCTCCAGAAAACTCGCTCACCCAGAGGCCATTTTCAGGGAGGGACTACAGAGCATGAAAACCGCAAAAATTTGCCAAAGCCTGCTTCATTTGTTTGACACCAGGCGGAAAATAACCAGGAAAGTACACTGGACAGTGGGGCCCAACTGTGAAAAACTGGTTTGACCTGAATATGTCTGTCTACTTTTTCTTGCGTGAAACTCTTGCGAGTAGGGCAAAAGGAGGCTCCTGAAAACTCGCTCGCCCAGAGGCCATTTTCAGAGCAGGACTACAGAGCATGAAACTGCCAAGACTTTGCAAAAGACGGATCCCTTTCTGTGAGACCAGGAGGGAAAATCCAAGAAACAACACCGACCAAGTGGGGCCCAACTGTGAAACCCTGTGAGTCTTGCCTGTATGTGTCTGTCTACTATCCTCTTGTGTGAAACTCTTGCGAGTGGGGCAAAAAGAGGCTCCAGAAAATTCGCTCGCCCAAAGGCCATTTTAAGTGATGGACTACAGAGCATGAAAACCGGCAAGACTTTGCAAAAGCCGCTCCGTGTGTGTGACACCAGGTGGGGAAAATTCAAGAAAATACACCAGCCCAATGGGCCCAAATGTGAAAAACTGTGAACAACTGTGAGTTTGTCCTGTATATATCTGTCTACTGTCCTTTTGCGTTAAACTCTTGCGAGTGGGGCAAAAAGAGGCTCCAGAAAACTCGCTCGCCCAGAGGCCATATTCAGGGAAAGACTACAGAGCTAGAAAACTGGCAAGATTTACAAAAGCCGGCTCCCTGTGTGTGACACCAGGGGGAGAAATCTCAAGAAAGTACAACCACCCAGTGGGGCCCAACTGTGAAAAACTCTGAGTTTGACCTGTATATTTCTGTCTACTCTTATCTTGCGAGAAATTCTTGCGAGTGGGGCAAAAAGAGGCTCCAGAAAATTCGCACAACAAGAGGCCATATTCAGGGAGGGACTACAGAGCATGAAAACCGGCAAGACTTTGCAAAAGCCGGCTCCCTTTGTATGACACCAGGCGGGGAAAATCCAATAATGTACCCCGGCCCTGTGGGGCCCAACTGTGAAAAACTGTGAGATTGACCTGTATATGTCTGTCTACTGTCCTATTGCGTGAAACTCTTGCGAGTGGGGCAAAAAGAGGCTCCAGAAAACTCGCATGCCCAGAGGCCATTTTCAGGGAGGGACTACAGAGCATGAAAATCGGCAAGAATTTGCAAAAGCCGTCTCCGTGTGTGTGACACCAGGTGGAAAATATCCAAGAAAGTATACCGGCACTGTGTGGCCCAACTGTGAAAATCTGTGAGTTTGACCTGTCTATGTGTGTCTACTGTCCTCTTTCATGAAACTCTTGCGAGTGGGGCAAAAAGAGGCTCCAGAAAACTCGCTTGCCCAGACGCCATTTTCAGGAAGGGACGACAGAACAAGAAAACAGGCAAGATTTGCAAAAGCCGGCTCTCTATGTGTGAAACCAGGCGAAAAAATCCAAGAAAATACACCGGCCCAGTGGGGCCCAACTGTGAAAAATTGTGAGTTTGACCTGTATATGACTGTCTACTTTCCTCTTGTGTGAATCTCTTGCGAGTGGGGCAAGTAGAGGCTCCAGAAAAATCGCTCGCCCAGAGATCATTTTCAGGGTGGAACAACAGAGCATGAAAACCGGCAAGATTTTGCAGAAGCCGTTCTCCATGTGTTAGACAGCAGGCGGGGAATATCCAAGAAAGTACACCAGCCCAGTGTGGCCCAAATGTGAAAAACTGTGAAAAAGTGTGAGTTTGACCTGTATATGTGTGTCAACTGTCCTATTGCGTGAAACTCTTGCGAGTGGGGCAAAAAGAGTCTCCAGAAAACTCGCTCACCCAGAGGCCATTTTCAGGGAGGGACTACAGAGCATGAAAACCGCAAAAATTTGCCAAAGCCTGCTTCCTTTGTTTGACACCAGGCAGAAAATAACCAGGAAAGTACACTGGACAGTGGGGCCCAACTGTGAAAAACTAGTTTGACCTGTATATGTCTGTCTACTTTTTCTTGCGTGAAACTCTTGCGAGTAGGGCAAAAGGAGGCTCCTGAAAACTCGCTCGCCCAGAGGCCATTTTCAGAGGGGGACTACAGAGCATGAAACTGCCAAGCCTTTGCAAAAGACGGATCCCTTTGTGTGAGACCAGGAGGGAAAAATCCAAGAAACTACACCAACCAAGTGTGGTCCAACTGTGAAACCCTGTGAGTCTTGCCTGTATGTGTCTGTCTACTATCCCCTTGTGTGAAACTCTTGCGAGTGGGGCAAAAAGAGGCTCCAGAAAATTCGCTCTCCCAAAGGCCATTTTAAGGGAGGGACTACAGAGCATGAAAACCGGCAAGACTTTGCAAAAGCTGCTCCGTGTGTGTGACACCAGGTGGGGAAAATTCAAGAAAATACACCAGCCCAATGGGCCCAAATGTGAAAAACTGTGAACAACTGTGAGTTTGTCCTGTATATATCTGTCTACTGTCCTTTTGCGTTAAACTCTTGCGAATGGGGCAAAAAGAGGCTCCAGAAAACTCGCTCGCCCAGAGGCAATATTCAGGGAAGGACTACAGAGCTAGAAAACTGGCAAGATTTACAAAAGCTGGCTCCCTGTGTGTGACACCAGGGGGAGAAATCTCAAGAAAGTACAACCACCCAGTGGGGCCCAACTGTGAAAAACTCTGAGTTTGACCTGTATATTTCTGTCTACTCTCATCTTGCGAGATATTCTTGCGAGTGGGGCAAAAAGAGGCTCCAGAAAATTCGCACACCAAGATGCCATATTCAGGGAGGGACTACAGAGCATGAAAACCGGCAAGACTTTGCAAAAGCCAGCTCCCTTTGTGTGACACCAGGCGGGGAAAATCCAATAATGTACCCCGGCCCTGTGGGGCCCAACTGTGAAAAACTGTGAGATTGACCTGTATATGTCTGTCTACTGTCCTATTGCGTGAAACTCTTGCAAGTGGGGCAAAAAGAGGCTCCAGAAAACTCGCACGCCCAGAGGCCATTTTCAGGGAGGGACTACAGAGCATGAAAATCGGCAAGAATTTGCAAAAGCCGTCTCCGTGTGTGTGACACCAGGCGGGGAATATCCAAGAAAGTATACCGGCCCTGTGGGGCCCAACTGTGAAAAACTGTGAGTTTGACCTGTCTATGTGTGTCTACTGTCCTCTGCATGAAACTCTTGCGAGTGGGGCAAAAAGAGGCTCCAGAAAACTCGCTTGCCCAGACGCCATTTTCAGGAAGGGACGACAGAACAAGAAAACAGGCAAGATTTGCAAAAGCCGGCTCTCTACGTGTGAAACCAGGCCAAAAAATCCAAGAAAATACACCAGCCCAGTGGGGCCCAACGGTGAAAAATTGTGAGTTTGACCTCTATATGACTGTCTACTTTCCTCTTGTGTGAAACTCTTGCGAGTGGGGCAAATAGAGGCTCCATAAAACTCGCTCGCCCAGAGATCATTTTCAGGGTGGAACAACAGAGCATGAAATCCGGCAAAATTTTGCAAAAGCTGGCTCCGTGTGTTAGACAGCAGGCGGAAAATATCCAAGAAAGTACACCAGCCCAGTGTGGCCCAAATGTGAAAAACTGTGAAAAAGTGTGAGTTTGACCTGTATATGTGTGTCTACTGTCCTATTGCGTGAAACTCTTGCGAGTGGGGCAAATAGAGGCTCCAGAGAACTTGCTTGCCCAGAAGCCATTTTCTGGAAGGGACTACAGAGCAAGAAAACCGGCAAGAGTTGCAAAAGCCGGCTCTTTGTGTGTGACACCAGGGGGGAAAATCCAAGAAAGTACACCGGGCCAGTGGGGCCCAACTGAGAAAAACTGTGAGTTTGACCTGTATATGTCTGTCTACTGTCCTCTTGCGTGAAACTCTTGCGATTGAGGCAAAAGAGGCTCCAGAAATCTCGCTCGCCTAGAGGCCAATTTCAGGTAGGGACTACAGAGCATGAAAACCGGCAAGACTTTGCAAAAGCCGGCTCCCTGTGTGTGAAACCAGGCCGAGAAAATCAAAGAATGTACACCGGCTCAGTTGGGCCCAAGTGTGAATTACTGTGAGTTTTTATTGTATATGTGTGCCTACTGTCATCTTGCTTGAAACACTTGCGAGTGGGGCAAAAAGTGGCTTCAGAAAATTCGCTCGCCCAGAGGCCATATTCAGGGAGGGGCTACAGAGCATGAAAACCGGTAAGATTTTGCAAAGGCGGCTCCCTTTGTGTGACACCAGGCAGGGAAAATCCAATAAAGTACCCCGGCCTAGTGGGGCCCACCTGTGAAAAACTGTGAGTTTGACCTCTATATGTCTGTCTACTGTCTCTTGCGTGAAACTCTTGCGAGTGGGGCAAAAAGATGCTCCAGAAAACTCGCTTGCCCAGAGGCCATTTTCAGGGAGGGACTACAGAGCATGAAAACCGGCAAGACTTTGCAAAAGCCGGCTCCCATGTGTGACACCAGGCGGGGAAAATCCTAGAATATACAACGGCCCAGTGGGGCCCAACTGTGAAAAACTGTTAGTTTTTATTTTATATGTGTGCCTACTGTCCTCTTGCGTGAAACACTTGCGAGTTGGGCAAAAAGAGCCTCCAGAAAACTCGTTCGGCCAGAGGCCATTTTAAGAGATGGACTACGCAGCATGAAAACCGACAAGAAATTGCCTAAGATGGCTCCTTTTGTGTGACAACAGGCGGGGAAAATTCAAGAAAGTACACCAGCCCAGTGTGCCCAAATGTGAAAATCTGTGAAAAACTGTGAGTTTGACCTGTATATGTCTGTACTGTCCTCTTGCGTGAAACTCTCACGAATGGGGCAAAAAGATGCTCCAGAAAACTCGTTCGGCCAGAGGCCATTTTAAGAGAGGTGCGGCTTTCTGGGGACCCCAGCCAGCAGGGTGAATGGGATGAATGCCGCAACTTATTCGTGGGTTCACTGAAGCCGACCCGATCCCAAATATCTATGGGAAAAATCTGTAGTGGTTAGAAAGAAGGCCTAAGTCTTTTATCTGATCAAAGGCAATTTATTAAGCAGGCAAGCACTTATATATATTTTTTACACAAAGGGAAGTATGTCTCAAAAACTATTGGTTATTTCAAACCATCTCTTATCCAATTATATTTCAAGCATACGCACATACCAAAAATGAATAAAGGTACTAAACATTAAACTTATAGGGCATACAAGCATTGGTCAATTCAAGCAAGCTTTTTACCAATTATATGCTTACTACAGGTATTTGGCCAAAAAGGGAAAAAGGATAGAATGTGCCTTGTTAAGCACAGCCCATAGGAGGTGGGAAAGGGTAAAGGGGGAGGCATGACTCAATGACTGATCCTAGCAATCTTTAGCTCAACCGGAATCAGAGACATATAAGGAAATATTATATTGTCCCTGGCCTCATAGCCCTGTGGTTAGTACAAGGGACTATGTTATAGCAAGATTTTCTATTTGCTCATGGGCTAGGAACCTGCCGGCAGTCACGTATGCAGCTCAGTGGAACTATCCACAGAGATAGAGGCTAAGGTTGATAGCATCCATTTTGTGCAGGCTACAGCAGTCTCCCACAACACTAGGCGGGGATATTCCAAGAAAGTACACCAGTCTACTGGGGCCCAACTATGAAAAACTGTGATTTTGACTTGTATATGTCTGTGTACTGTCCTCTTGCGTGAAACTCTTTTGAGTGGGGCAAAAAGAGGCTCCCGAAAACTCGCTCGCCCAGAGGCCATTTTCAGGAAGGGACAACAGAGTATGAAAACCGGCAAAATTTTGCAAAAGCCAGCTCCCTGTGTGTGACACCAGGCGAGAAATATCCAAGAAAATACACCAGCCCAGTGGTGCCCAAATGTGAAATACTGTGAAAAACTGTGAATTTGACCTGTATATATCTGTCTACTGTCCTCTTCCTGAAACTCTTGCGAATGGGCCAAAAAGAGGCTCCAGAAAACTCGCACGGCCAGAGGCCATTATCAGACAGGGACTACAGAGCATGAAAACCGGCAAGATATTGTAAAAGCAAAAAGAGGCTCCAGAAAACTCACTGGCCCAGTGGCCATTTTCCGGGAGGGACTACAGAGCATGAAAACCGGCAAGACTTTGCAAAAGCTGGGTCCTTGTGTGTGACACCAGGCGGGGAAAATCCAAGAGAGTACACCGGCCCAGTGGGGCCCAACTCTGAAAAACTGATTTACACCTGTATATTTCTGTCTACTGTCTTCTTGCGTGAAACTCTTGCGAGTGGGGCAAAAAGAGGCTGCAGAAAACTCGCGAGTCCAGAGGCCATTTTCAGAGAGTGATTACAGAGCATGAAAACTGGCAAGACTTTGCAAAAGCCGGCTCCCTGTGTGTGACACCAGGCGCGGAAAATACAAGAATGTACACCGGCCCAGTGGGGCCCAACTGTGAAATCTGTGAGTTTGACCTTTATATGTGTGCCTACTGTCCTCTTGCGTGAAACTCTTGCGAGTGGGACAAAAAGAGGCTCCAGGAAACTCGCTGGCCAGAGGCCATTTTCCGGGAGGGACTACAGAGGATGAGCACCGGCAAGACTTTGCAAAAGCTGGCTCCCTGTGTGTGACACCTGTCGGGGAATATCCAAGACAGTACACCGGCCCAGTGGGGCCCAACTGTGAAAATCTGTGAGTTTGACCTGTATATGTTTGTCTACTGTCTTCTTGAGTGAAAATCTTGCGAGTGGGGCAAAAAGAAGCTCCAGAAAACTCGCTCGCCCAAAGTCCATATTCAGGGATGGACTACAGAGCTTGAACCCGGCAAGAATTTGCAAAAGCCGGCTCCCTGTGTGAGACAGCAGGTGGGGAATATCCAAGAATGTACACCGGCCAGTGTGGCCCAAATGTGAAAAACTGTGAGTTTGACCTGTTTATGTCTGTGTACTGTCCTCTTCCGTGAAACACTTGCGAGTGGGGCAAAAAGAGTCTCCAGAAATTTCGCTCACCCAGAGGCCAAATTTAGTAAGGGACTGCAGAGTAAGAAAACCAGCAAGATTTGCAAAAGCCGGCTCCTTGTGTGTGACACCAGGCGGGAAAATCCAAGAAAGTACAAAGGCCCAGAGAGGCCAAACTCTGAAAAACTGTGAGTTAGACCAGTATATGTCTGTCTACTGTCATCTTGCTTGAAACTCTTGCGAGTGGGGAAAAAAGAGGCTCCAGAAAACTCGCTAGCCAAGTGGCCATTTTCAGGGATGGACTACAGAGCATGAAAACCGGCAAGACTTTGCAAAAGCCTGTCCCTGTGTGTGACACCATGCAGGGAAAATCCAAGAAAAAACACGCGCCCAGTGGAGCCCAACTGTGAAAAACTGTGAGTATGACCTGTATATGTCTGTCTACTGTGCTCTTGCGTGAAACTCTTGCGAGTGGGCCAAATAGAGGCTCCAGAAAACTCGCTGGCCCAGAGGCCATTTTCAGGGAGGGACTACAAAGCATGAAAACCAACAATACTTGCAAAAGCCGGCTCTCTGTGTGTGACACCATGCGTGAAAAATCCAAGAAAGTACAGCGGCCCAGTGGGGCCCAACTGTGAAAAACTGTGAGTTTGACCTGTATATGTCTGTCTACTGTCCTATTGTGTTAAAATCTTGCGAGTGGGGCAAAAAGAGGCTCCAGAAAACTCACTGGCCAGAGGCCATTTTCAGGGAGAGACTACAGAGCATGAAAACCGGCAAGACTTTGCAAAAGCTGGCTCCTTGTGTGTGACACAAGGCGGGGAATATCCAAGAGAGTACACCAGCCCAGTTGGGCCCAAGTCTGAAAAACTGATTTACACCTGTATATTTCTGTCTAATGTCCTCTTGCGTGAAACTCTTGCGAGTGGGGCAAAAAGAGGCTCCAGAAATCTCGCTCGCCCAGAGGCCATTTACAGGGCGGGATTACAGAGCATGAAAACCGGCAAGAATTTGCAAAAGTCGGCTCCCTGTGTGAGACACCAGGCGGGGAATATCCAAGTAAGTAACCGGCCAAGTGTGGCCCAACTGTGAAAAACTGTGAGTTTGTCCTATATATTTCTGTCTACTGTCCTCTTGCGTGAAACTCTTGCGAGTGGGTCTAAACGAGGCTCCAGAAAACTCGCTCACCAAAAGGCCATTTTCAGGGAGGGACTACAGAGCATGAAAACCGGCAAGACTTTGCAAAAGGCGGCTCCCTTTGTGTGACACCAGGCGGGGAAAATCAAGAAAGTGCACCGGCCCAGTGGGGCCCAACTGTGAAAAACTGTGAGTTTGACCTGTATATGTCTGTCTACTGCCTTCTTGCGTGAAATTCTTGCGAGTGGGGCAAAAAGAGTCTCCAGAAAACTCGCACGCCCTAGGGCCGTTTTCAGGGAGGAACTACAGAACATAAAATCCAGCAAGACTTTGCAAAAGCCGGCTCCATGTGTGTGACACTAGGCGGGATATTCCAAGAAAGTACACCATCTTAGTGGGGCCCAACTATGAAAAACTGTGATTTTTGACTTGTATATGTCTGTCTACTGTCCTCTTCCGTGAAACTCTTGCGAGTGGGGAAAAAAGAGGCTCCAGAAAAATCACTGGCCCAGAAGCCATTTTCAGGGAGGGACTACAGAGCATAAAAACCGGCAACACTTTGCAAAAGCCGGGTCCCTGTGTCTGACACCAGGCAGGGAAAATTCAAGAAGTACACCAGCCCAGTGGGGAGCAACTGTGAAAAACTGTGAGTTTGACCTGTATATGTCGGTCTACTGTACTCTTGCATGAAACTCTTGAGATTGGGGCATAAAGAGGCTCCAGTAAACTCGCTGTCCCAGAGGCCATTTTCAGGTAAGGACTACAGAGCATGTAAATCGGCAAGACTTAGCAAAAGCCAGGTCCCTGTGTGTGATACCAGGCGGGGAAAATTCAAGACATTACACCAGCCATGTGGGGCCCAAATGTGAAAAACTGTGAGTTTGACCTGTATATGTCTGCCAACTGTCCTCATGCATGTAATTCTTGCGAGTAGGACAAAAAGAGTCTCCAGAAAACTCGCTCGCCCAGAGGCCATTTTCAAGGAGGGACTACAGAGCATTAAAACCAGCAAGACTTTGCAAAGGCCGGCTCCATATGTGTGACACCTGGCGGGAAAATTCCAATAAAGTACACCGGCCTAGTGCGGCCCAACTGTGAAAAACTTTCAGTTTGACTTGTATATATATGTCTATTGTACTCTTGCGTGAAACTCTTGCGAATGGGGCAAAAATGGGCTCCAGAAAACTCGCTCGCTGAGAGTCCATTTTCAGGGAGGGACTATAGAGCATGAAAACCGGCAAGACTTTGCAAAAGTCGGCTTCTTTTGTGTGATACCAAGTGAGGAATATCCAAGAAAATACACCGGCACAGTGGGGCCAACTGTGAAAAACTGTGAGTTTAACCTCTATATGTCTGCCTACTGTCCTCTTGCGTGAAACTCTTGCGAGTGGGGCAAAAAGAGGCTCCAGAAAACTCGCTGGCCCAGAGGCCATTTTCAGGGAGGGACTACAAAGCATGAAAACCGGCAAGATTTTGCAAAAGCCGGCTCCCTGTGTGTGACACCATGTGGGGAAAATCCAAGAAAGTACACCGGCCCAGTGTGGCCCAAATGTGAAAAACTGTGAGTTTGACCTGTATATGTCTGTCTACTGTCTTCTTGCATGAAACTCTTTCGAGTGGGACAAAAAGAGGCTCCAGAAAACTCGCTTGCCCAGAGGCCATTTTCAGGGAGGGACTACAGAGCATTAAAACCAGCAAGACTTTGCAAAGGCCGGCTCCATATGTGTGACACCTGGCGGGAAAATTCCAATAAAGTACACTGGCCTAGTGCGGCCCAACTGTGAAAAACTTTCAGTTTGACTTGTATATATATATGTCTATTGTACTCTTGCGTGAAACTCTTGCGAATGGGGCAAAAATGGGCTCCAGAAAACTCGCTCGCTGAGAGTCCATTTTCAGGGAGGGACTATAGAGCATGAAAACCGGCAAGACTTTGCAAAAGTCGGCTTGTTTTGTGTGATACCAAGTGAGGAATATCCAAGAAAATACACCGGCACAGTGGGGCCAACTGTGAAAAACTGTGAGTTTAACCTCTATATGTCTGCCTACTATTCTCTTGCGTGAAACTCTTGCGAGTGGGGCAAAAAGAGGCTCCAGAAAACTCGCTGGCCCAGAGGCCATTTTCAGGGAGGGACTACAAAGCATGAAAACCGGCAAGATTTTGCAAAAGCCGGCTCCCTGTGTGTGACACCATGCGGGGAAAATCCAAGAAAGTACACCGGCCCAGTGTGGCCCAAATGTGAAAAACTGTGAGTTTGACCTGTATATGTCTGTCTACTGTCTTCTTGCATGAAACTCTTTCGAGTGGGGCAAAAAGAGGCTCCAGAAAACTCGCTGGCCCAGAGGCCATTTTCAGGGAAGGACTACAGAGCATGTAAATCGGCAAGAATTAGCAAAAGCCGGCTCCCTGTGTGTGAGACCAGGCGGGGTAAATCCAAGACATTACACCGGCCCAGTGGGGCCCAAGTGTGAAAAACTGTGAGTTTGACCTGTATATGTATGCCAACTGTCCTCATGTGTGTAATTCTTGCGAGTGGGGCAAAAAGAGTCTCCAGAAAACTTGCTCGCCCAGAGGCAATTTTCAGGGAGGGACTACAGAGCATTAAAACCGGCAAGAGTTTGCAAAAGCCGACTCCCTGTGTGTGACACCAGGCGGGGAAAATCCAAGAAAGTACATTGGCCAAGTGGGTCCCAACTCTTAAAAAATGATTTACACCAGTATATTTCTGTCTAATGTCCTCTTGCGTGAAACTCTTGCGAGTGGGGCAAAAAGAGGCTCCAGAAAACTCGCACACCCAGAGGCCATTTTCAGGGAGGGACAACAAAGCATGAAAACTGGCAAGACTTTGCAAAACCGGCTCCCTGTGTGTGACACCAGGCGCGGAATATACAAGAATGTACACCGGCCAAGTGGTGCCCAACTGTGAAATCTGTGAGTTTGCCTGTATATGTGTGCCTACTGTCCTCTTGCATGAAACTCTTGCGAGTGCGGCAAAAAGAGGCTCCAGGAAACTCGCTGGCCAGAGGCCATTTTCCGGGAGGGACTACAGAGCATGAACACCGGCAAGACTTTGCAAAAGCTGGCTCCCTGTGTGTGACACCTGTCGGGAAATATCCAAGACAGTACACCGGCCCAGTGGGGCCCAACTGTGAAAATCTGTGAGTTTGACCTGTATATGTCTGTCTACTGTCTTCTTGAGTGAAACTCTTGCGAGTGGGGCAAAAAGAGGCTCCAGAAAACTCGCTCGCCCAGAGTCCATATTCAGGGATGGACTACAGAGCTTGAACCCGGCAAGAATTTGCAAAAGCCGGCTCCGTCTGTGAGACAGCAGGTGGGGAATATCCAAGAAAGTACACCGGCCAGTGTGGCCCAACTGTGAAAAACTGTGAGTTTGACCTGTGTATGTCTGTCTACTGTCCTCTTCCATGAAACTCTTGCGAGTGGGGCAAAAAGAGTCTCTAGAAATGTCGCTCACCCAGAGGCCAAATTTAGTAAGGGACTGCACAGTAAGAAAACCAGCAAGATTTGCAAAACCCGGCTCCTTGAGTGTGACACCAGGCGGGGAAATTCCAAGAAAGTACAACGGCCCAGTGAGGCCAAACTCTGAAAAACTCTGAGTTTGACCTGTATATGTCTGTCTACTGTCCTCTTGCTTGAAACTCTTGCGAGTGGGGAAAAAAGAGGCTCCAGAAAACTCGCTAGCCAAGTGGCCATTTTCAGGGATGGACTACAGAGTATGAAAATCGGCAAGATTTTGCAAAAGCCGGTCCCAGTGTGTGACACCATGCGGGGAAAATCCAAGAAAAAACATGGGCCCAGTGGAGCCCAACTGTGAAAAACTGTGAGTTTGACCTGTATATGTCTGTCTATTGTGCTCCTGCATGAAACTCTTGCGAGTGGGGCAAAAAGAGGCTCCAGAAAACTCGCTGGTCCAGAGGCCATTTTCAGGGAGGGACGACAAAGCATGAAAACCGGCAAGACTTTGCAAAAGCCGGCTCCTTGTGTCTGACACCAGGCGAAGAATATCCAAGAGAGTACACCAGCCCAGTTGGGCCCAACTCTGAAAAACTGATTTATACCTGTATATTTCTGTCTAATGTCCTCTTGCGTGAAACTCTTGCGAGTGGGTCAAAAGAGGCTCCAGAAAACTCGCTCGCCCAGAGGCCATTTACAAGGCCTGATTACAGAGCATGAAAACTGGCAAGACTTTGCAAAAGCCGGCTCCCTGTGTGAGACACCAGGCGGGGAATATCCAAGAAAGTAACCGGCCAAGTGTGGCCCAACTGTGAAAAACTGTGAGTTTGTCCTATATATTTCTGTCTACTGTCCTCTTGCGTGAAACTCTTGCGAGTGGGTCTAAAAGAGGCTCCAGAAAACTTGCTCACCAAAAGGCCATTTTCAGGGAGGGACTACAGAGCATGAAAACCGGCAAGACTTTGCAAAAGGCGGCTCCCTTTGTGTGACACCAGGCAGGGAAAATCAAGAAAGTGCACCGGCCCAGTGGGGCCCAACTGTGAAAAACTGTGAGTTTGACCTGTATATGTCGGTCTACTGTCCTCTTGCATGAAACTCTTGCGAGTGGGGCAAACGGAGGCTCCAGAAAACTCGCTGTCCCAGAGGCCATTTTCAGGGAAGGAATACAGAGCATGTAAATCGGCAAGACTTAGCAAAAGCCGGGTCCCTGTGTGTGACACCAGGCGGGGAAAATTCAAGACATTACACCGGTGATGTGGGGCCCAAATGTGAAAAACTGTGAGTTTGACCTGTATATGTCTGCCAACTGTCCTCATGCGTGTAATTCTTGCGAGTAGGACAAAAAGAGTCTCCAGAAAACTCGCTCGCCCAGAGGCCATTTTCAGGGAGGGACTACAGAGCATTAAAACCAGCAAGACTTTGCAAAGGCCGGCTCCATGTGTGTGACATTTGGCGGGGAAAAACCAAGAAAGTACACCAGTCAAGTGCGACCCCACTGTGAAGAACTGTGAGTTTGACTTGTATATTTCTGTCTACTGTCCTCTTGCATGAAACTCTTCCGAGTGGGGCAAAAAGAGGCTCCAGAAAACTCGCTCGCCAGGAGGCCATTCTCAGGGAGGGACTACAGACCATAAAAGCCGGCTAGAATTTGCAAAAGCCGGCTCCATGTTTGTGACACCGCTGGGAAAATCCAGGAAAATACACCGGCTCATGGGGCCCAAGTGTGAAAAACTGTGAGTTTGTCCTGTAGAAGTCAGTCTACTGTCCTCTTCTGAGAAAATCTTGCGAGTGGGGCAAAAAGAGGCTCCAGATAACTCGGTCGCCTAGAGCCATTTTCAGGGAGGGACAACAGAGCAAGAAAACCAGCAAGATTTTGCAAAAGCCGGCTCCCTGTGTGTGACACCAGCCAAGAAAAATCCAAGTAAATACACCAGCCCAGTGGTGCCCAAATGTGAAAAACTGTGGAAAACTGTGAGTTTGACCTGTATATGTCTGTCTACTGTCCTCTTGCGTGAAACTCTTGCGAATGGGGCAAAAAGAGCTCCAGAAAACTTGCATGGCCAGAGGCCATTATCAGACAGGGACTACAGAGCATGAAAACCGGCAAGACATTGTAAAAGCCGGATCCCTGTGTGTGACACCAGGCGGGGATAATTTAAGAAAGTACATCAGCCCAGTGGGGCCCAACTGTGAAAAACTGTGAGTTTGACCTGTATATGTCTGTCTACTGTCCTATTGCGTTAAAATCTTGCGAGTGGGGCAAAAAGAGTCTCCAGAAAACTCACTGGCCCAGAGGCCATTTTCAAAGAGGGACTACAGAGCATGAAAACCGGCAAGACTTTGCAAAAGCTGGCTCCCTGTGTGTGACACCAGGCGGGTAAAATACAAGAGATTACACCGGCCCAGTGGGGCCCAACTATGAAAAACTGATTTAAACCTGTATATTTCTGTCTACTCTCCTCTTGCGTGAAACTCTTGCGAGTGGGGCAAAAAGAGGCTCCAGAAAACTCGCACTCCCAGAGGCCATTTAGTGCGGGATTACAGAGCATGAAAACCGGCAAGAATTTGCAAAAGCCGGCTCCCTGTGTGAGACACCAGGTGGGAAATATCCAAGAAAATAACCCGCCAAGTGTGGCCCAACTGTGAAAAAATGTGAGTTTGTCCTATATATGTCTGTCTACTGTCCTCTTGCGTGAAACTCTTGCGAGTGGGTTGAAAAGAGGCTCCAAAAAACTCGCTCACCAAAAGGCCATTTTCAGGGAGGGACTACAGAGCTTGAAAACCAGCAAGACTTTGCAAAACCCGGCTCCATGTGTGTGACACCAGGCGGGGATATTCCAAGAGAGTACACCGGCCTGGTAGGGCCTAAGTATGAAAAAATGTGATTTTGACTTGTATATGTCTGTCGACTGTCCTCTTGCGTGAAACTCTTGCGAGTGAACAAAAAGACGCTCCAGAACACTCGCTAGCCCAGAGGCCATTTTCAGGGAGTGATTACAGAGCATGAAAATTGGCAAGACTTTGGAAAAGCCGGCTCCGTGTGTTTGACACAAGGCAAGGAAAATCCAAGAATGTACACCAGCCCAGTGGGGCCCAACTGTAAAATCTCTAAGTTTGACCTGTATATGTGTGCCTACTGTCCTCTTGCGTGAAACTCATGCGAGTTGGGCAAAAAGAGGCTCCAGGAAACTCGCAAGCCCAGAGGCCATTTTCAGGGAGGGACTACAGAACATGAACACCGGCAAGACTTTGCAAAAGCTGGCTCCCTGTGTGTGACACCTGGCGGAAAATATCCAAGACAGTACACCGGCCCAGTGGGGCCCAACTGTGAAAATCTGTGAGTTTGACCTGTATATGTCTGTCTACTGTCTTCTTGAGTGAAACTCTTGCGAGTGGGGCAAAAAGAGGCTCCAGAAATATCGCTTGCCCAGAGTCCATATTCAGGGATGGACTACAGAGCTTGAATCCAGCAAGAATTTGCAAAAGCCGGCTCCCATTGTGAGACACCAGGTGGGGATTATCCATGAAATTACACCGGCCCAGTGTGGACCAACTGTGAAAAACTGTGAGTTTGACCTGTATATGTCTGTCTACTGTCCTCTTCCGTGAAACTCTTGCGAGTAGGGCAAAAAGAGGCTCTAGAAAAGTTGCTCGCCAGAGGCCATATTTAGTAAGGAACTGCAGAGTAAGAAAACCAGCAAGATTTGCAAAAGCCGGCTCCTTGTGTGTGAAACCATGCGGGGAAAATCCAAGACATTACACCGGCCCAGTGGGGTCCAAGTGTGATAAACTGTGAGTTTGACCTGTATATGCCTGCCTACTGTCCTCTTGCGTGAAACTCTTGCGAGTGGGGCAAAAAGAGGCTCCAGGAACCTCGCTGGCCCAGAAGTCATTTTCAGGTAGGGACTACAAAGCATGAAAACCGGGAATACTTTGCAAAAGTGGCTCCCTGTGTGTGACACCATGCGGGGAAAATCCAAGAATGTACACCGGCCTAGTGGGGCCCAAAAGTGAAAAACTGTGAGTTTGACCTGTATATGTCTGTCTACTGTCTCTTGCATGAAACTCTTTCGAGTGGGGCAAAAAGAGGCTCCAGAAAACTCGCTGGCCCAAAGGCCATTTTCAGAGAGGTACTACAGAGCATGAAAATCGGCAAGACTTAGCAAAAGCCGGCTCCCTGTGTGTGACATCAGGCGGGGTAAATCCAAGACATTACACCGGCCCAGTGGGGCCCAAGTGTGAAAAACTGTGAGTTTGACCTGTATATGTATGCCAACTGTCCTCATGCGTGTAATACTTACGAGTGGGGCAAAAAGAGTCTCCAGAAAACTCGCTCGCTGAGAGGCAATTTTCAGGGAGAGACTACAGAGCATTAAAACCAGCAAGACTTTGTAAAAGCCGGCTCCATGTGTGTGACACCTGGCGGGGAAAAACCAAGAAAGTACACCGGTCAAGTTCGGCCCAACTGTGAAAAACTGTGAGTTTGACTTGTATATATATTTCTATTGTACTCTTGCGTGAAACTCTTGCGAGTGGGGCAAAAAGAGTCTCCAGAAAACTCGCTCGGCAGGAGGCCATTGTCAGGGAGGGACAACAGAGCATGAAAACCGGCAAGACTTTGCAAAAGGCGGCTCCCTTTGTGTGACACCAGGCGGGAAAAATCCAAGAAAGTACACCGGCCCAGTGGGGCCCAACTGTGAAAAACTGTGAGTTTGACCTGTATATGTCTGTCTACTGCCTTCTTGCGTGAAATTCTTGCGAGTGGGGCAAAAAGAGTCTCCAGAAAACTCGCACGCCCAGAGGCCATTTTCAGTGAGGGACTACAGAGCATGAAAACCAGCAAGACTTTGCAAAACCTGGCTCCATGTGTGTGACACCAGTCGGGGATATTCCAAGAGTGTACAACGGCCTAGTGGGGCCTAACTATGAAAAAATGTGATTTTGACTTGTATATGTCTGTCGACTGTCCTCTTGCGTGAAACTCTTGCGAGTTGGGCAAAAAGATGCTCCAGAACACTCGCTAGCCCAGAGGCCATTTTCAGGGAGTGATTACAGAGCATGAAAACTGGCAAGACTTTGCAAAAGCTGGCTCCGTGTGTGTGACACCAGGCAAGGGAAATCCAAGAATGTACACCAGCCCAGTGGGGCCCAACTGTGAAATCTGTGAGTTTGACCTGTATATGTGTGCCTACTGTCCTCTTGCGTGAAACTCTTACGAGTGGGTCAAAAAGAGGCTCCAGGAAACTCGCTGGCCCAGAGGCCATTTTCAGGGAGGGACTACAGAGCATGAACACCGGCAAGACTTGCAAAAGCTGGCTCGCTGTGTGTGACACCTGGCGGGGAATATCCAAGACAGTACACCGGCCCAGTGGGGCCCAACTGTGAAAATCTGTGAGTTTGACCTGTATATGTCTGTCTACTGTCTTCTTGAGTGAAACTCTTGCGAGTGGGGCAAAAAGAGGCTCCAAAAAACTCGCTCATCCAGAGGCCATTTTCAGGAAGGGACTACAGAACAAGAAAACAGGCAAGATTTGCAAAAGCCGGCTCTCTATGTGTGAAACCAGGCGAAAAAATCCAAGAAAATACACCGGCCCAGTGGGGCCCAGTGTGAAAAACTGTGAGTATGACCTGTATATGTTTGTCTACTTTTTCTTGCGTGAAACTCTTGCGAGTTGGGAAAAAGGAGGCTCCTGAAAAGTCGCTCGCCCAGAGGCCATTTTCAGAGGGGGACTACAGAGCATGATACTGCCAAGACTTTGCAAAAGACGGATCCCTTTGTGTGAGACCAGGCGAGAAAAATCCAAGAAACTACACAGACCAAGTGGGGCCCAACTGTGAAACCCTGTGAGTCTTGCCTGTATGTGTCTGTCTACTATCCTCTTGTGTGAAACTCTTGCGAGTGGGGCAAAAAGAGGCTCCAGAAAATTCGCTCGCCCAAAGGCCATTTTAAGGGAGTGACTACAGAACATGAAAACCGGCAAGACTTTGCAAAAGCCGCTCCGTGTTTGTGACACCAGGTGGGGAAAATTCAAGAAAATACACCAGCCCAGTGGGCCCAAATGTGAAAAACTGTGAACAACTGTGAGTTTGTCCTGTATATATCTGTCTACTCTCCTTTTGCGTAAAACTCTTGCGAATGGGGCAAAAAGAGGCTCCAGAACACACGCTAGCCAAGTGGCCATTTTAGGAGAGGGACTACAGAGCATGTAAACCGGCAAGACTTTGAAATAGCCGGCTCCCTGTGTGTGACACCAGGCGGCGAAAATCCCAGAATGTACACTGGACCAGAGGGGCCCAACTGTGAAAAACTCTGAGTTTGTATTTTATATGTGTGCCTACTGTACTCTTGCGTGAAACTCTTGCGAGTGGGGCAAAAAAAGGCTCCAGAAAACTCGCTCGCCCAGAGGCCATGTTCAGGGAGGGACTACAGAGCTAGAAAACTGGCAAGATTTACAAAAGCCGGCTCCCTGTGTGTGACACCAGGGGGAGAAATCCCAAGAAAGTACAACCACCCAGTTGGGCCCAACTGTGAAAAACTCTGAGTTTGACCTGTATATTTCTGTCTACTCTCATCTTGCGAGAAATTCTTGCGAGTGGGGCAAAAAGAGGCTCCAGAAAATTCGCACACCAAGAGGCCATATTCAGGGATGGACTACAGAGCATGAAAACCGGCAAGACTTTGCAAAAGCCGGCTCCCTTTGTGTGACACCAGGCGGGGAAAATCCAATAATGTACCCCGGCCATGTGGGGCCCAACTGTGAAAAACTGTGAGATTGACCTGTATATGTCTGTCTACTGTCCTATTGTGTGAAACTTTTGCGAATGGGGCAAAAAGAGGCTCCAGAATACTCGCTCGCCCAGAGGCCATTTTCAGGGAGGGACTACAGAGCATGAAAATCGGCAAGAATTTGCAAAAGCCGTCTCCGTGTGTGTGACACCAGGCGGGGAATATCCAAGAAAGTATATTGGCCCTGTGGGGCCCAACTGTGAAAAACTGTGAGTTTGACCTGTCTATGTGTGTCTACTGTCCTCTTGCGTGAAACTCTTGCGAGTGGGGCAAAAAGAGGCTCCAGAAAACTCGCTTGCCCAGACGCCATTTTCAGGAAGGGACTACAGAGCAAGAAAACCAGCAAGAGTTGCAAAAGCCGGCTCCCTGTGTGTGACACCAGTGGGGAAAATCCAGGAAAGTACACCAGGCCAGTGGGGCCCAACTGAGAAAAACTGTGAGTTTGACCTGTATATGTCTGTCTACTGTCCTCTTGCGTGAAACTCTTGCGATTGAGGCAAAAGAGGCTCCAAAAACTCGCTAGCCAAGTGGCCATTTACAGAGAGGGACTACAGAGCATGAAAACGAGAAAGACTTTGCAAAAGCTGGCTCCCTGTGTGTGAAACCAGGCCGAGAAAATCAAAGAATGTACATCGGCTCAGTTGGTCCCAACTGTGAAATACTGTGAGTTTTTATTGTATATGTGTGCCTACTGTCATCTTGCGTGAAACACTTGCGAGTGGGGCAAAAAGAAGCTCCAGAAAACTATCTCGCCCAGAGGCCATTACAGAGAGGGACTACAGAGCATGAAAACCGGGAAGACTTTGCAAAAGCCACTCCCTGTGTGTGACACCAGGCTAGAAAAATCCGAGAGAGTACACCGGCCCACTGGGCCCCAACTGTGAAAAACTGTGATTTTGAATTGTATATGTCTTTTACTGTCCACTTGCTTGAAGCTCTTGCAAGTGGGGCAAAAAGAGGCTCCAGAAAACTCGCTCACCAAGAGACCATTTTCAGGGAGGGACTACAGAGCATGAAAACCGGCAAGACTTTGCAAAAGCCGGCTCCCTGTGTGTGACACCAGGAGGGAAAATCCAGGAAAGTACATGGGCCCAATGGGGCCAACTGTGAAAAACTGTGAGTTTGACCTATCTATGTCTGTCTACTCTCTGATTGCGTGAAAGTCTAGCGAGTGTGGCAAAAAGAGGCTCCAGAAAACTTGCTCAGCAAGAGACCATTTTCAAGGAGGGATTACAGAGTGTGAAAACCGGCAAGACTTTGAAAAGCCAGCTCCCTGTGTGCGCCACTAGGCGGTGAAAATCAAAGAAAAAACACTTTGCAAAAGCCGGCTCCCTGTGTGAGACACCTGTCGGCTAATAACTAAGAAAGTACACAGGCCCAGTGGGGCCCAACTGTGAAAAACTGTGAGTTTGACCTGTATATGTCTGTCTACTGTCCTCTTGCCTGAAATTATTGCGGTGGGGCAAAAAGAGGCTCCAGAAAACTCGCTACCCCAGAGGACATTTTCAGGGTGGGACAACAGAGCATGAAAACCGGCAAGACTTTGCAAAAGCCGGCTCCGTGTGTTAGCCTCCAGGCGGGGAATATCCAAGAAAGTACACCAGCCCATTGTGGCCCAAATGTGAAAAACTGTGAAAAACTGTGAGTTTGACCTGTATATGTCTCTCTACGGTCCTCTTGCGTTAATGTCTTGCGAATGGGGCTAAGAGAGGCTCCAGAAAACTCGCTCGGCCAGAGGCCATTTTAAGAGAAGGACTACAGAGCATGAAATCCGGCAAGATTTTGCAAAAGCCGGGCCCAAATGTTAAAACTGTGAGTTTGGCCTCTATATTTCTGTCTCCTGTACTCTTGTGTGAAAATCTTGCGAGTGGGCAAAAAGAGTCTCCAGAAAACTCGCTCACCCAGAGTCTATTTTCAGGGAGGGACTACATAGCATGAAAACCGGCAAGAATTTGCAAAACCTGCTCCCTTTGTTTGACACCAGGCGGAAAATAACCAGGAAATTACACTGGACAGTGGGGCACAACAGTGAAAAACTGAGTTAGACCTGTATAGGTCTGTCTACAGAGCATGAAAACGGAAAAAATTTGCCAAAGCCTGCTCCCTTTGTTTGACACCAGGCGGAAAATAACAAGGAAAGTACACTGGACAGTGGGCCCAACTGTGAAAAACTGAGTTTGACCTGTATATGTCTGTCTACTTTTTCTTGCGTGAAACACTTGCGAGTAGGGCAAAAGGAGGCTCCTGAAAACTCGCTCGGCCAGAGGCCATATTAAGAGAAGGACCACAGAGCATGAAAACCGGCTAGACTTTGCAAAAGCCGGCTCCCTGTGTGTGACATCAGGCGCGGAAAATACAAGAATGTACACCGGCCCTGTGGGGCCCAACTGTGAATAACTGTGAGTTTGACATGTATATGTCTGTCTACTGTCCTCTTGCTTGAAACTCTCACTCACCAAGAGGTCATTTTCAGGGAGGGACTACAGAGCATGAAAACCCATATGTTAAAACTCTGAGTTTGGCTGTATATGCCTGTCTACTGTACTCTTGTGTGAAAATCTTGCGAGTGGCCAAAGAGATTCTCCAGAAAAATCGCTCGACCAGAGGACATTTTCAGGGAGGGACTACAGAGCATGAAAACTAGCAGGATTTTGCAAAGCGGGCTCCCTGTGTGTGACAACGGGCGGGTATAATCCAAGAAAGTAATCTGGCCCAGTGCGGCCCAACTGTGAAGAACTGCAAGGTTGACCTGTGTATGTCTGTCTACTGTCCTCTTGCTTTAAACTTTTGCGAGTTGGGGCAAAAAGAGGCTCCAGAAAACTCGCTCGCCCAGAGGACATTTTCAGGGAGGGACAACAGAGCATGAAAACCAGCAAGACTTTGCAAAGGCGGCTCCGTGTGTGTGACACCAGGCGCGGAAAATCCAAGAAAGTACACCAGCCCAGTGGGGCCCAAATGTGAAAAACTGTGAAAAACTGTGAGTTTGACCTGTATATGTCTGTCTACGGTCCTCTTGCGTTAATCTCCTGCGAATGGGGCCAAGAGAGGCTCCAGAAAACTCGCTCGGCCAGAGGCCATTTTAAGAGAAGGACTACAGAGCATGAAATCCGGCAAGATTTTGCAAAAGCCGGATCCCAGTGTGTGACACCAGGCGGGAAAATTCCAAGAAAGTACAACTGCCCAGTGGGGCCCAAATGTTAAAACTGTGAGTTTGGCCTCTATATTTCTGTCTCCTGTACTCTTGTGTGAAAATCTTGTGAGTGGGCAAAAAGAGTCTCCAGAAAAATCGGTTGACAAGAGGCCATTTTCAGGGAGGGACTACAGAGCATGAAAACCGGCAAGTCTTTGCAAAGCCGGCTACCTGTATTGACAACATGCGGGTGAATTCCAAGAAAAAACACCGGTCTAGTGAAGCCCAACTGTGAAGAACTGTGAGTTTAACCTGTATATGTCTTTCTACTATCCTCTTGCGTGAGACTCTTGCGAGTGGGGCAAAAAGAGGCTCCAGAAAACTCGCTCGCCAGAGGCCATTTTTAGGGAGGGACAACAGAGCATGAAAACCGGCAAGAATTTGCAAAACCTGCTCCCTTTGTTTGACACCAGGCGGAAAATAACCAGGAAATTACACTGGACAGTGGGGCACAACAGTGAAAAACTGAGTTTGACCTGTATAGGTCTGTCTACTGTTTCTTGCGTGAAACTTTTGCGAGTGGGGCAAAAAGAGGCTCCAAAAACTCGCTCAGCCAGAGGCCATTTTCAGGGAGGGACTACAGAGCATGAAAACGGCAAAAATTTGCCAAAGCCTGCTCCCTTTGTTTGACACCAGGAGGAAAATAACCAGGAAAGTACACTGGACAGTGGGGCCCAACTGTCAAAAATTGAGTTTGACCTGTATATGCCTGTCTACATTTTCTTGCGTGAAACACTTGCGAGTAGGGCAAAAGGAGGCTCCTGAAAACTCGCTCGGCCAGAGGCCATATTAAGAGAAGGACCACAGAGCATGAAAACCGGCTAGACTTTGCAAAAGCCGGCTCCCAGTGTGTGACACCAGGCGCGGAAAATACAAGAATGTACAACGGCCCTGTGGGGCCCAACTGTGAAAAACTGTGAGTTTGTATTGTATATCTGTGCCTACTCTCCTCTTGCATGAAACTCTTGTCAGTGGGGCAAAAAGAGGATCCAGAAAACCCGCTCGACAAGAAGCCATTTTCAGGGAGGGACTACTGCGCACGAAAACCGACAAGACTATGCAAAGCCTGTATGTGACACCATGCAGGGAAATTCCAAGATAGAACACCGGTCCAGTGGAGCCCAAATGTGAAGAACTGTGAGATTGCCCTGTATATGTCTGTCTACTGTCCTCTTGCGTGAACGCTTGCGAGTGGGGTAAAAAGAGGCTCCAGAAAACTCGCTCGCCCAAAGGCCATTTTCACGGAGGGACAACAGAGCATGAAAACCAGCAAGACTTTGCAAAAGCCGGCTCCGTGTGTGTGAGACCAGGCAGGGAAAATCCAAGAAAGTACACCAGCCCAGTGGGGCCCAAATGTGAAAAACTGTGAAAAACTGTGGGTTTGACCTATATATGTCTGTCTACTGTCCTCTTGCGTGAAACTCTTGCGAGTGGGGCAAAAAGAGGCTCCAGAAAACTATCTCACCCAGAAGCCATTTACAGAGAGGGACTACAGAGTATGAAAACCGGGAAGACTTTGCAAAAGCCACTCCCTGTGTGTGACACCAGGCTAGGAAAATCCGAGAGAGTACACCGGCCCAGTGGGCCCCAACTGTGAAAAACTGTGATTTTGACCTGTATATGTCTTTTACTGTCCACTTGCGTGAAACTCTTGCGAGTGGGGCAAAAAGAGGCTCCAGAAAACTCGCTCAACAAGAGACCATTTTCAGGGAGGGACTACAGAGCATGAAAACCGGCAAGACTTTGCAAAGGCCGGCTCCCTGTGTGTGACACCAGGAGGGAAAATCCAGGAAAGTACACCGGCCCAATGGGGCCAACTATGAAAAACTGTGAGTTTGACCTATCTATATCTGTCTACTGTCTGCTTGCGTGAAAGTCTAGCGAGTGGGGCAAAAAGAGGCTCCAGAAAGCTCGCTCACCAAGAGACCATTTTCAAGGAGGGTCTACAGAGCATGAAAACCGGCAAGACTTTGCAAGAGCCGGCTCCCTGTGTGCGCCACCAGACGGTGAAAATCCAAGAAAAAACACTTTGCAAAAGCCGGCTCCCTGTGTGAGACACCTGGAGGCTAATAACCAAGAAAGTACACAGGCCCAGTGGGGCCCAACTGCGAAAAACTGTGAGTTTAACCTGTATATGTCTGTCTACTGTCCTCTTGCCTGAAACTATTGCGGTGGGGCAAAAAGAGTCTCCAAAAAACTCGCTAGCCCAGAGGCCATTTTCAGGGTGGGACAACAGAGCATGAAAACCGGCAAGACTTTGCAAAAGCCAGCTCCGTGTGTTAGCCTCCAGGCGGGGAATATCCAAGAAAGTACACCAGCCCATTGTGGCCCAAATGTAAAAATCTGTGAAAAACTGTGAGTTTTACCTGTATATGTGTGTCTACTGTCCTCTTGCGTGAAACTCTTGCAAGTGGGGCAAAAAGAGTCTCCAGAAAACTCGCTCACCCAGAGTTCATTTTCAGGGAGGGACTACAGAGCATGAAAACCGGGAAGAATTTGCAAAACCTGCTCCCTTTGTTTGAGACCAGGCGGAAAATAACCAGGAAATTAATCTGGACAGTGGGGCACAACAGTGAAAAACTGAGTTAGACCCGTATAGGTCTGTCTACTGTTTCTTGCGTGAAACTTTTGCGAGTGGGGCAAAAAGAGGCTCCAAGAACACGCTCATCCTGAGGCCATTTTCAGGGTGGGACTACAGAGCATGAAAATGGCAAAATTTGCCAAAGCCTGCTCCCTTTTTTTGACACCAGGCGGAAAATAACCAGGAAATTACACTGGAGAGTGGGGCCCAACTCTGAAAAACTGAGTTTGACCTGTATATGTCTGTCTACTTCTTCTTGCGTGAAACTCTTGTGAGTAGGGCAAAAGGAGGCTCCTGAAAACTCGCTCGCCCAGAGGCCATTTTCAGAGGGGGACTACAGAGCATAAAACAACCAAGAATTTGCAAAAGCCGGATCTCTTTGTGTGACACCAGGTGGGGAAAATCCAAGAAAGCACATCGGCCCAGTCGGGCCCAACTGTGAAAAACTGTGAGTTAGACCTGTCTATGTCTGTCTACTGTACTCTTGCGTGAAACTCTTGTGAGTGGGGCAAAAAGAGGCTCCAGAAAATTTGCTCGCCCAAAGGCCATTTTAAGGGAGGGACTACAGAGCATGATAACCAGCAAGACTTTGCAAAAGCCGCTCCGTGTGTGTGACACCAGGCGTGAAAATTCAAGAAAGTACACCAGCCAGTGGGCCCAAACGTGAAAAACTGTGAACAACTGTGAGTTTGTCCTGTATATATCTGTCAACTGTCCTTTTGCGTGAAACTCTTGCGAATAGGGTAAAAAGAGGCTCCAGAAAACTCGCTAGCCAAGTGGCCATTTTAGGAGAGGGACTACAGAGCATGAAAACCAGCAATACTTTGCAAAGACGGCTCCATGTGTGTGATACCATGCGGGAAAAATCCAAGGAAGAACACCGGCCCAGTGGAGCCCAACTGTGAAAAACTGAGTTTGACCTGTATATGTGTGTCTACTGTCCTCTTGCGTGATACTCTTGCGAGTGGGGCAAAAAGAGGCTCCAGAAAACTCGCTCGCCAGAGGCCATTTTCAGGGAGGGACTACAGAGCATGAAAACCAGCAAAACTTTGCAAAAGCTGGCTCTCTCTGTGTGACACCAGGCGGGGAATATCCAAGAAAGTACACCTGCCCTTGGGGCCGAAATGTGAAAATCTGTGAGTTTGACCTGTATATGTTTGTCTACTGTCCTCTTGACTGAAACACTTGCAAGTAGGGCAAAAATAGGGTCAAAAAAACTCGCTCACCCAGAGGTCATTTTGAGGGAGGGACTACATAGCATGAAAACCGGCAAAACGTTGCAAAAGCCGGCTCCCTGTGTGTGACACCAGGCGGGGAAAATCAAAGAAAAAACAATGGCCCAGTAAAGCCCAACTGTGAAAAACTGTGAGTTTGACCTGTATATGTCTGTCTCCTGTCCTCTTGCGTGAAACACTTGCTTGTTGGGCAAAAAGAGGCTGCAAAAAACTCGATCGCCCAGAGGCTATTTTCAGGGAGGTACAACAGAGCATGAAAACAGGCAAGACTTTGCAAAAGCCGGCTCAGTGTGTGTGACACCAGGCGGGAAAATTCAAGAAAGTACATCAGCCTAGTGGGCCCAAACGTGAAAAACTGTGAACAACTGTGAGTTTGTCCTGTATATATCTGTCTACTGTCCTTTTGCGTGAAACTCTTGCGAGTGGGGCAAAAAGAGGCTCCAGAAAACTCGCTCGCCCAGAGGCCATATCCGGGAGGAACTAGGGAGTATGAAAACCGGCAAGACTTTGCAAAAGCCGGCTCCCTGTGTGTGACACCAGATGTGAAAATCCAAGAAAGTACACCAGCCTAGTGGGGCCCAACTGTGAAAAACTGAGTTTGACCGGTATATGTCTTTTACTGTCCTCTTGCGTGAAACTATTGCGAAAGGGGCAAAAAGAGGCTCCAAAAAACTTGCTCGGCAAGAGGCCATTTTTAGAGAGAAACTACAGAGCATGAAAACCGGCAAAACTTTGCAAAAGCCGGCTACCTGTGTGTCACACCAGGCGGTGAAAATCCAAGAGAGTACACCGGCCCAGTTTGGCCAAACTGTGAAAAACTGTGAGTTTGACCCCTCTATGTCTGTCTACTGTCCGTTTGCGTGAAAGTCTAGTGAGTGGGTGAAAAAGAGGCTCCAGAAAACTCGCTCGCCCAGAGGCCATATTTAGGAAGGGACTGCAGAGTAAGAAAAACAGGAAGATTTACAAAAACCGGCTCCCTGTGTGTGACAGCAGGCAGGGAAAATCCAAGAAAGTACACCGGCCCAGTGGGGCCCAACTGTGAAAAACTGTGACTTTGACCTCTATATGACTGTCTACTGTCCTCTTGCGTGAAACTTGTGAGTGTGGCAAAAAGCCACTCCTGTGTGTGACACCAGGCTAGGAAAATCCGAGAGAGTACACCGGCCAAGTGGGCCCCAACTGTGAAAAACTGTGATTTTGACCTGTATATGTCTTTTACTGTCCACTTGCGAGAAACTCTTGCGAGTGGGGCAAAAAGAGGCTCCAGAAAACTCGCTCAACAAGAGACCATTTTCAGGGAGGGACTACAGAGCAAGAAAAACGGCAAGACTATGCAAAGCCTGTTTGTGACACCATGCAGGGAAATTCCAAGATAAAACACCGGTCCAGTAGAGCCCAAATGTGAAGAACTGTGAGATTGCCCTGTATATGTCTGTCTACTGTCCTCTTGCGTGAACGCTTGCAAGTGGGGCAAAAAGAGGCTCCAGAAAACTCGCTCGCCCAAAGGGCATTTTCAGGGAGGGACAACAGAGCATGAAAACCGGCAGGACTTTGCAAAAGCCGGCTCCGTGTGTGTGAGACCTGGCAGGGAAAATCCAAGAATGTACACCAGCCCAGTGGGACCCAAATGTGAAAAACTGTGAAAAACTGTGGGTTTGACCTATATATGTCTGTCTACTGTCCTCTTGCGAGAAACACTTGCGAGTGGGGCAAAAAGAGGCTCCAGAAAACTATCTCGCCCAGAGGCCATTTACAGAGAGGGACTACAGAGCATGAAAACCGGGAAGACTTTGCAAAAGCCACTCCCTGTGTGTGACAACAGGCTAGGAAAATCCGAGAGAGTACACCGGCCCAGTGGGCCCCAACTGTGAAAAACTGTGATTTTGACCTGTATATGTCTTTTACTGTCCACTTGCGTAAAGCTCTTGCAAGTGGGGCAAAAAGAGGCTCCAAAAAACTCGCTCACCAAGAGACCATTTTCAGGGCGGGACTACAGAGCATGAAAACCGGCAAGACTTTGCAAAAGCCGGCTCCCTATGTCTGACACCAGGAGGGAAAATCCAAGAAAGTACACCGGCCCAATGGGGCCAACTGTGAAAAACTGTGATTTTGACCTGTATATGTCTTTTACTGTCCACTTGCGAGAAACTCTTGCGAGTGGGGCAAAAAGAGGCTCCAGAAAACTCGCTCAACAAGAGACCATTTTCAGGGAGGGACTACAGAGCAAGAAAAACGGCAAGACTATGCAAAGCCTGTTTGTGACACCATGCAGGGAAATTCCAAGATAAAACACCGGTCCAGTAGAGCCCAAATGTGAAGAACTGTGAGATTGCCCTGTATATGTCTGTCTACTGTCCTCTTGCGTGAACGCTTGCAAGTGGGGCAAAAAGAGGCTCCAGAAAACTCGCTCGCCCAAAGGGCATTTTCAGGGAGGGACAACAGAGCATGAAAACCGGCAGGACTTTGCAAAAGCCGGCTCCGTGTGTGTGAGACCTGGCAGGGAAAATCCAAGAATGTACACCAGCCCAGTGGGACCCAAATGTGAAAAACTGTGAAAAACTGTGGGTTTGACCTATATATGTCTGTCTACTGTCCTCTTGCGAGAAACTCTTGCGAGTGGGGCAAAAAGAGGCTCCAGAAAACTATCTCGCCCAGAGGCCATTTACAGAGAGGGACTACAGAGCATGAAAACCGGGAAGACTTTGCAAAAGCCACTCCCTGTGTGTGACAACAGGCTAGGAAAATCTGAGAGAGTACACCGGCCCAGTGGGCCCCAACTGTGAAAAACTGTGATTTTGACCTGTATATGTCTTTTACTGTCCACTTGCGTAAAGCTCTTGCAAGTGGGGCAAAAAGAGGCTCCAAAAAACTCGCTCACCAAGAGACCATTTTCAGGGCGGGACTACAGAGCATGAAAACCGGCAAGACTTTGCAAAAGCCGGCTCCCTATGTCTAACACCAGGAGGGAAAATCCAAGAAAGTACACCGGCCCAATGGGGCCAACTGTGAAAAACTGTGAGTTTGACCTATCTATGTCTGTCTACTGTCTGCTTGCGTGAAAGTCTAGCGAGTGGGGCAAAAAGAGGCTCCAGAAAACTCGCTCACCAAGAGACCATTTTCAAAGAGGGACTACAGAGCATGAAAACCGGCAAGACTTTGCAAAAGCCGGCTCCCTGTGTGCGCCACCAGGCGGTGAAAATCCAAGAAAAAACACTTTGCAAAAGCCGGCTCCCTGTGTGAGACACCGGGCGGCTAATAACCAAAAAAGTACACAGGCCCAGTGGGGCCCAACTGTGAAAAACTGTGAGTTTGACCTGTATATGTCTGTCTACTGTCCTCTTGCCTGAAACTATTGCGGTGGGGCAAAAAGAGGCTCCAGAAAACTCGCTAGCCCAGAGGCCATTTTCAGGGTGGGACAACAGAGCATGAAAACCGGCAAGACTTTGCAAAAGCCGGCTCCGTGTGTTAGCCTCCAGGTGGGGAATATCCAAGAAAGTACACCAGCCCATTGTGGCCCAAATGTGAAAAACTGTGAAAAACTGTGAGTATGACCTGTATATGTGTGTCTACTGTTCTCTTCCGTGAAAGTCTTGTGAGTGGGGCAAAAAAAGTCTCCAGAAAACTCGCTCATCCAGAGTCTATTTTCAGGGAGGGACTACAGAGCATGAAAACCGGCAATAATTTGCAAAACCTGCTCCCTTTGTTTGACACCAGGCGGAAAATAACCAGGAAATTACACTGGACAGTGGGGCACAACAGTGAAAAACTGAGTTAGACCTGTATAGGTCTGTCTACTGCTTCTTGCGTGAAACTTTTGCGAGTGGGGCAAAAAGAGGCTCCAAAAACTCGCTCATCCAGAGGCCATTTTCAGGGAGGGACTACAGAGCATGAAAACGGCAAAAATTGCCAAAGCCTGCTCCCTTTGTTTGACACCAGGCGGAAAATAACCAGGAAAGTACACTGGACAGTGGGGCCCAACTGTGAAAAACTGAGTTTGACCTGTATATGTCTGTCTACTTCTTCTTGCGTGAAACACTTGCGAGTAGGGCAAAAGGAGGCTCCTGAAAACTCGCTCGGCCAGAGGCCATATTAAGAGAAGGACCACAGAGCATGAAAACCGGCTAGACTTTGCAAAAGCCGGCTCCCTGTGTGTGACAACAGGCGCGGAAAATACAAGAATGTACACCGGCCCTGTGGGGCCCAACTGTGAATAACTGTGAGTTTGACATGTATATGTCTGTCTACTGTCCTCTTGCGTGAAACTCTCACTCACCAAGAGGTCATTTTCAGGGAGGGACTACAGAGCATGAAAACCCATATGTTAAAACTGTGAGTTTGGCCGTATATGCATGTCTACTGTAATCTTGTGTGAAAATCTTGCGAGTGGGCAAAGAGATTCTCTAGAAAAATTGCTCGCCCAGTGGACATTTTCAGGGAGGGACTACAGAGCATGAAAACTAGCAGGATTTTGCAAAGCGGGCTCCCTGTGTGTGTCAACGGGCGGGTATAATCCAAGAAAGTAATCTGGCCCAGTGCGGCCCAACTGTGAAAAACTGTAAGGTTGACCTGTGTATGTCTGTCTACTGTCCTCTTGCTTTAAACTTTTGCGAGTTGGGGCAAAAAGAGGCTCCAGAAAACTCGCTCGCCCAGAGGTCATTTTCAGGGAGGGACAACAGAGCATGAAAACCAGCAAGACTTTGCAAAGGCGGCTCCGTGTGTGTGACACCAGGCGCGGAAAATCCAAGAAAGTACACCAGCCCAGTGGGCCCAAATGTGAAAAACTGTGAAAAACTGTGAGTTTGACCTGTATATGTCTGTCTACGGTCCTCTTGCGTTAATCTCTTGCGAATGGGGCCAAGAGAGGCTCCAGAAAACTCGCTCGGCCAGAGGCCATTTTAAGAGAAGGACTACAGAGCATGAAATCCGGCAAGATTTTGCAAAAGCCGGATCCCAGTGTGTGACACCAGGCGGGAAATATCCAAGAAAGTACAACTGCCCAGTGGGGCCCAAATGTTAAAACTGTGAGTTTGTCCTTTATATTTCTGTCTCCTGTACTCTTGTGTGAAAATCTTGCGAGTGGGCAAAAAGAGTCTCCAGAAAAATCGGTCGACAAGAGGCCATTTTCAGGGAGGGACTACAGAGTATGAAAACCGGCAAGTCTTTGCAAAGCCGGCTACCTGTATTGACACATGCGGGGGAATTCCAAGAAAAAACACCGGTCTAGTGGAGCCCAACTGTGAAGAACTGTGAGCTTAACCTGTATATGTCTTTCTACTATCCTCTTGCGTGAGACTCTTGCGAGTGGGGCAAAAAGAGGCTCCAGAAAACTCGCTCGACAGAGGCCATTTTTAGGAAGGGACAACAGAGCATGAAAACCGGCTAAACTTTGCAAAAGCCGGCTCCCTGTGTGTGACAACAGGCAGGGAAAATCCAAGAAAGTACACCGGCCCAGTGGGGCTCATCTGTGAAAATCTTTGATTTTGACCTGTATATGTCTGTCTACTTTACTCTTGTTTGAAAATCTTGCATGTGGGGCAAAAAGAGACTCCAGAAAACTCGTTCAACTAGAGGCCATTTTCTCGGAGGGACTAAGGAGCATAAAAACCTGCATGACTTTGCAAAAGCCAGCTCCCTGTGTGTGACACCAGGCAAGGAAAATCCAAGAAAGTACACTGGCCCAGTGTAGCCAAACTGTGAAAAACTGTGAGTTTGACCTCTTTATGTCTTTCTACTGTCCTATTGCGGAAAACTCTTGCGAGTGGGGCAAAAAGAAGCTCCAGAAAACTCGATCACCCAGAGGCCATTTTCAGGGAGGGACTACAGAGCATGAAAACCGGCAGGACTTTGCAAGAGCCGGCTCACTGTGTGTGACACCAGGCGGGGAATATCCAAGAAAGTACACTGGCCCAGTGGGGCTCAACTGTGAAAAAGTGTGAGTTTGACCTGTATAAGTCTGTCTAATGTCCTCTTGCGTGAAAGTCTTGCAAGTGGGCAAAAAGTGGCTCCAGAAAACTCGCTGCCCAATTGACATTTTCAGGTAGGAAGTACAGAGCATGAAAACCAGCAAGACTTTGCAAAAGCCAGCTCCATGTGTGTGACACCAGACGGGGAAATCCAGAAAAGTACACCGGCCTAGTGTGGCCCAACTGTGTAAAACTTTGAGTTTGACCTGTATATGTCTGTCTACTGTCCTCTTGCGTGAATCTCTTGCGAATGGGTCAAAAAGAGTCTCTAGAAAACTCGCGCGGCCAGAGACCATATTAAGAGAAGGACTACAGAGCATGAAAACCGGCTAGACTTTGCAAAAGCCGGCTCCCTAAGTGTGACACCAGGCTCGGAAAATACAAGAATGTACACCAGCCCTGTGGGGCCCAACTGTGAAAAACTGTGAGTTTGTATTGTATATGTGTGCCTACTCTCCTCTTGCATGAAACTCTTGTGAGTGAGGCAAAAAGAGGCTCCCGAAAACTCGCTCGACAAGAGGCCATTTTCAGGGAGGGACTACAGAGCATGAAAACCGGCAAGACTTTGCAAAGCCGGCTACCTGTATGTGACACCATGCAGGGAAATTCCAAGATAAAACACCGGTCAAATGGAGCCCAAAAATGAAGAACTGTGAGTTTGCCTGTATATGTCTGTCTACTGTCATCTTGTGGGAATGCTTGCGAGTGGGGCTAAAAGAGACTCCAGAAAACTCGCTCGCCCAAAGGCTATTTTCAGGGAGGTACAACAGAGCATAAAAACAGGCAAGACTTTGCAAAAGCCGGCTCCGTGTGTGTGACACCAGGCGGGAAAATTCAAGAAAGTACATCAGCCTAGTGGGGCCAAACGTGAAAAACTGTGAACAACTGTGAGTTTGTCCTGTATATATCTGTCTACTGTCCATTTGCGTGAAACTCTTGCGAGTGGGGCAAAAAGAGGCTCCAGAAAACTCGCTCGCCCAGAGGCCATATTCCGGGAGGAACTAGGGAGTATAAAAACCGGCAAGACTTTGTAAAAGCCGGCTCCCTGTGTGTGACACCTGATGGGAAAATCCAAGAAAATACACCAGCCTAGTGGGGCCCAACTGTGAAAAACTGAGTTTGACCGGTATATGTCTTTTACTGTCCTCTTGCGTGAAACTATTGCGAATGGGGCAAAAAGAGGCTCCAAAAAACTTGCTCGCCAAGAGGCCATTTTCAGAGAGAAACTACAGAGCATGAAAACCGGCAAAACTTTGCAAAAGCCGGCTACCTGTGTGTCACACCAGGCGCGGAAAATCCAAGAGGTACACCGGCCCTGTGGGGCTCAATTGTGAAAAACTGATTTTGTCCTGTATATGTCTGTCTACTGTCCTCTTGCGTGAAACTCTTGCGAGTGGGGCAAAAAGAGGCTCCAGAAAATCGCTCTCCCAGGAGCCATATACAGGGAGGGACAACAGAGCATGTAAACCAGCAAGACTTTGCAAAAGCCGGCTCCCTGTGTGTGACACCAGGCGGTGAAAATCCAAGAGAGTACACCGGCACAGTTTGGCCCAACTGTGAAAAACTGTGAGTTTGACCCGTCTATGTCTGTTTACTGTCCGTTTGCGTGAAAGTCTAGCGAGTGGGTGAAAAAGAGGCTCCAGAAAACTCGCTCGCCCAGAGGCCATATTTAGGAAGGGACTGCAGAGTAAGAAAAACAGGAAGATTTACAAAAACCGGCTCCCTGTGTGTGACAGCAGGCGGGGAAAATCCAAGAAAGTACACCGGCCCAGTGGGGCCCAACTCTGAAAAACTGTGATTTTGACCTGTATATGACTGTCTACTGTCCTCTTGCGTGAAACTTGTGAGTGGGGCAAAAAGAGGCTCCAAAATACTCGCTCGCCAGAGGCCATTTTCAGGGAGGGACTACAGAACATGAAAACCAGCAAACTTTGCAAAAGCCAGCTCCCTGTGTGTGACACCAGGCATGGAAAATCCAAGAAAGTACACTGGCCCAGTGTGGCCCAACGGTGAAAAATTGTGAGTTTGACCTCTATATGTCTGTCTACTGTCCTCTTGCGTGGAACTCATGCGAGTGGGCAAAAAGAGGCTCCAGAAAACTTGCTCGCCCAGAGGCCATTTTCAGAGAGAGAGTACAGAGCATGAAAACCAGCAAGACTTTGCAAAAGGCGGCTCCCTTTGTGTGACACCAGGCGGGAAAAATCCAAGAAAGTACACCGGCCCTGTGTGGCCAAACTGTGAAAATCTGTGAGTTTGACCTGTGTATGTATGTCTACTGTCCTCTTGAATGTAACTCTTGCGAGTGGGGCAGAAAGAGGCTCCAGAAAACTCACTCGCCCAGAGGCCATTTTCAGGGAGGGATTACAGAGCATAAAAACTGGCAATAATTTGCAAAAGCCGGCTGCCAGTATGAGACACCTGCCGGGCAATTTCCAAGAAAGTACACCGGCCCAGTGGGGCCCAACTGTGAAAATCTGTGAGTTTGACCTGTATATGTCTGTCTACTGTCCTCTTGTGTGAAACTCTTGCGAGTGGGGCAAAAAGAGGCTCCAGAAAAGTCGCTCGCCCAGAGGCCATTTTCAGAGAGGGACTACAGAGCATGAAAACCGGGAAGACTTTGCAAAAGCCGGCTCCCTGTGTATGACACCAGGCGAGGAAAATCCAAGAAAGTACACCAGCCCAGTGGGGCCCAACTGTTAAAAACTGTAATTTTCACCTGTACATGTCCGTCTACTGTCCTCTTGCGTGAAATTCTTGCTAGAGGGGCAAAAAGAGGCTCTAGAAAACTTGCTCACCAAGAGACCATTTTCAGGGAGGGACTACTGAGCATGAAAACCGG
This sequence comes from Suncus etruscus, assembly GCF_024139225.1. Taxonomy (NCBI): domain Eukaryota; kingdom Metazoa; phylum Chordata; class Mammalia; order Eulipotyphla; family Soricidae; genus Suncus; species Suncus etruscus. The sequence continues at coordinate 73,691 of NW_026060331.1, read as the reverse complement.
GAAGACTTTGTAAAAGCCGGCTCCCTGTGTGTGACACCAGGCGGGGAATATCCAAGAAAGTACACCGGCCCAGTGAGCCCCAACTGTGAAAACCTGATTTTGACCTGTATATGTCTGTCTACTGTACTTTTGCGTAAAAATCTTGCGAGTGGGTCAAAAAGAGGCTCCAGAAAACTTGATTGCCCAAAGGCCATTTTCAGGAAGGAAATACAGAGCAAGAAAACCGCCAAGATTTGCAAAAGGCGGCTCCCTGTTTGTGACAGCAGGCTGGGAATATCCAAGAAAGTACACCGGCCCATTGGGGCCAACTGTGAAAAACTGTAAGTTTGACCTGTATATGTCTGTCTACTCTCCTCTTGCTTGAAACTTGCTAGTGGGGAGAAAATAGGCTCCAGAAAACTTGCTCGCCAGAGGCCATTTTTAGGGAAGGACTACAGAGCATAAAAACGGGCAAAACTTTGCAAAAGTCGGCTCCCTGTGTGACACCAGGCGGGTAAAATCCAAGAAAGTACCCCGGCCCAGTGGGCCCAACTGTGAAAAACTGATTTTGACCTGTATATGTTTGTCTACTGTCCTTTTTCATGAAACTCTTGCGAGTGGGGCAAAAAGAGGCTCCAGAAAACTCGATTGCACAGAGGCGATATTCCGGAAGGGACTACAGAGCAAGAAAACCGGCAAGATTTGCAAAAGGCGGCTCCCTGTGTGTGACACCAGGCGCAGAAAATCCAAGAATGTACATCGGCCTAGTGGGGCCCAACTGTGAAAAACTGTGAGTTTAACCTCTATATGACTGTCTACTGCTCTCTTGCGTGAAACACTTGCGAGTGGGGCAAAAAAAGGCTCCCAAAAACTCGCTCACCCAGACTTCATTTTCAGTAAGGGACTACAGAGCATGAAAACCAGCAAGACTTTGAAAAAGCCAGCTCCCGGTGTGTGACACCATGAGGGGAAATTCCAAGAAAAAACACCGGCCCAGTGGAGCCCACTTGAGAAAAACTGTGAGTTTGACCTGTATATGTTTGTCTCCTGTCCTCTTGCGTGAAACTTGCGAGTGGGGCAAAAAGAGGCTCCAGAAAAGTCGCTCGCCAGAAGCCATATTCAGGGAGAGACTACAGAGCATGAAAACTGGCAAAAGTTTGCAAAAGCCGGCTCCCTTTGTGTGACTCCAGGCGGAGAAAATCTAAGAAAGCACACTGGCCAATGGGGCCCAACTGTGAAAAACTGATTTTGACCTGTATATTTTTGCTACTGTCCTTTTGCGTGAAACTCTTGCGAGTGGGGAAAAAAGAGGCTCCAGAAATCTCGATTGCCCAGAGGCCATTTTTAGGAATGGACTACAGAGCAAGAAAACAGGCAAGATTTGCAAAAGCCGACTCCCTGTGTGTGACACCAGGCGGGGAAAATCCAATAAAAAACACCGGCCCAGTGGAGCCCAACTGTGAAAAAATGTGAGTTTGACCTGTATGTCTGTCTACTGTCCTGTTGCGTGAAACTCTTGCGAGTGGAGCAAAAGAAGAATCCCGAAAACTTGCTCGCCCAGAGGCCATTTTCAGAGAGGGACTACAGAGCATGAAAACCAGCAAGACTTTGCAAAAGCCGGCTCCCAGTGTGTGACACCAGGCTGGGAAAATCCAAGAAAGTACACCGGCCCAGAGGGGCACATCTGTGAAAAACTGTGATTTTGACATTAATATGTCTGTCTACTGTCCTCTTGCGAGTGGGGCAAAAAGAGGCTCCAGAAAACTCGCTCACCAAGAGTCCATTTTCATGTAGGGACTACAGAACATGAAAACCGGCAAGACTTTGCAAAAGCCGGCTCCCTGTGTGTGACACCGGGCGGGGAAAATCCAAGAAAAAACACCGGCCCAGTGGAGCCCAACTGTGAAAAACTGAGTTTGACCTGTATATGTCTGTCTACTGTCCTCTTGCGTGAATCTTGTGAGTTGGACAAAAAGAGGCTTTAGAAATCTCGCTCTCCCAGAGGCCATTTTCAAAGAGGGACTACAGAGCATGAAAACCAGCAAGACTTTACAAAAGCCGGCTCCCTGTGTGTGACACCAGACGGGGAAAATCCAAGAATGTACACCGGCGCAGTGGGGCCAAATGCGAAATACTCTGAATTTGTATTGTATATGTGTGCCTACTGTCCTCTTGCATGAACCTCTTGCGAGTGGGGCAAAAAGAGGCTCCAGAAAACTCGCTAGCCTAGTAGCCAATTTCAGGGAGGGACTACAGAGCATGAAAACCGGCAAAACTTTGCAAAAGCTGGCTTCCTGTATGAGACACCAGGCGGGGATAATCCAAAAAAGTACACCGGGCCAGTGGAGCCCAACTGTGAAAAATTGTGAGTTTGACCTGTATATGTCTGTCTGCTGTGCTCTTGCTAAAAAATCTTGCGAGTGGGGCAAAAAGAGGCTCCAGAAAACTCGCTCGGCAGAGGCCATTTTATGAGAGGGACTACAGAGCATGAAAACTGGCGAGACTTTGCTAAAGCCGGCTCCCTGTGTGTGACACCAGACGGGGAATATCCAAGAAAGTTCACCGGCCCAGTGGAGCCCATCTGTGAAAAATTGTGAGTTTGTATTTTAAATGTGTGCCTACTGTCGTCTTGCTTGAAACTCTTGCGAGTGGGGCAAATAGAGGCTACAGAAAACTCGCTAGACAAGTGGCCATTTTCAGGGAGGGACTACAGAGCATGAAAACTGGAAAAACTTTGCAAAAGCCGGCTCCCAGTGTGTGACACCATGCGGGGAAAATCCAAGAAAGTACACCGGCCCAGTGGGGCCCAACTGTGAAAAACTGATTTTGACCTGTATATATCTGTCTACTGTCCTCTTGCGTGAAACTCTTGCAAGAGGGGCAAAAAGAGTCTCCAGAAAACTCATTCGCCCTGAGGCCATTTTCAGGGAGGGACAACAGATCATGAAAACCGGCAGGACTTTGGAAAAGCCGGCTCCGTGTGTGTGACACCAGGCGAGGAATATCCAAAAAAGTACATCGGCCAGTGGGGCCCAACAGTGAAAAACTGATTTTGACCTGTATAAGTCTGTCTACTGTATTCTTGCGTGAAACTCTTGCGAGTGGGGCAAAAAAGGCTCCAGAAAATTCGCTCGCCCAGAGGCCATTTTCAGGGAGGGAATACAGAGTATGAAATCTAGAAAAACTTTGCAAAAGGCGGCTCCCTTTGTGTGACAACAGGCGGGAAAATCCAAGAAAGTACACCAGCACAGTGGGGCCAAACTGTGAAAATCTGTGATTTTGACCTCTATATGTCTGTGTACTGTCCTCTTGAGTAAAACTCTTGCGAGTGGGGCAAAAAGAGGCTCCAGAAAACTCGCTCGCTCAGAGGCCATTTTCAGGGAGGGCCTACAGTGCATCAAAACCGGCAAAAATTTGCAAAAGCCATCTCTCTGTGTGAGAAACCTGGCGGGCAATATCCAAGAAAGTACACCGGCCCAGTTGGGCCCATCAGTGAAAAACTGTAATTTTAACCTGTACATGTCTGTCTACTGTCCTCTTGCGTGAATCTCTTGCGAGTGGGGCAAAAAGAGGCTCCAGAAAACACGCTCACCAAGAGTCCATTTTCAGGGAGGGACTACAGAACATGAAAACCGGCAAGACTTTGCAAAATCCGCCTCCCTGTGTGTGACACCAGGCGGGGAAAATCCAGGAAAAAACACCGGCCCAGTGGAGCCCAACTGTAAAAAACTGTGAGTTTGACATCTATATGTCTGTCTACTATCCTCTTGCGTGAAACTTGCGAGTGGAGCAAAAAGAGGCTCCAGAAAACTCGCACGCCAGAGGCTATTTTCAGAGAGGGACTACAGAGCATAAAAACCAGCAAGACTTTGCAAAAGCCGGCTCCCTGTGTGTGACACCAGACGGGGAAAATCCAAGAATGTACACCGGCCCAGTGGGGCCAACTGCGAAAAACTGTGAGTTTGTACTGTATATGTGTGCCTACTGAACTCTTGCATGATATTCTTGCGAGTGGGGCAAAAAGAGGCTCCAGAAAACTCGCTAGCCAAGTGGCCATTTTCAGGGAGGGACTACAGAGCATGAAAACTGGCAAAACTTTGCAAAAACCGGCTCCCAGTGTGAGACACCATGCGGGGAAAATCCAAGAAAGTACACCGGCCCAGTGGGGCTCAACTGTGAAAAATTGTGAGTTTGACCTGTATATGTCTGTCTACTGTCCTCTTGCGTGAAAATCTTGCGAGTGGGGCAAAAAGAGGCTCCAGAAAACTCGCTCGCCAGAGGCCATTTTCAGGGTTGGACTACAGGGCATGAAAACCGGCAAGACTTTGCAAAAGCCGGCTCCGATGTGTGACACCAAGCGGGGAAAATCCAAGAATATACACTGGCACAGTGGGGCCAAAATGTGAAAAACTGTGAGTTTTTATTGTATATGTGTGCCTACTGTCCTCTTGTGTGAAACACTTGCGTGTGGGGCATAAAGAGGCTCCAGAAAACTCGCACGCCAGAGGCCATTTTCAGGGAGTGACTACAGACCATAAAACCCGGCAAAACTTTGCAAAAGCCGGCTAACTCTGAGTGACACCATGAGGGGAAAATCCAAGAACGTACACCGGTCCAGTGGGGCCCAACAGTGAAAAACTGATTTTGACCTGTATATGTCTGTCTACTGTCCTCTTTCTTGAAACTCTTGCGATTGGGGCAAAAAGAGGCTCCAGAGAACTCGCTAGTCAAGTGGCCATTTTCAGGGAGGGACTGCAGAGCATGAAAACTGGCAAGACTTTGCAAAAGCCGGCTCCCCGTGTGTGACACCATGCGGGGAATATCCAAGAAAATACACCGGCCCAGTGGAGCCCAACTGTGAAAAACTGTGAGTTTGACCTGTATATGTCTGTCTACTGTCCGCTTTCGTGAAACTTGCGAGTGGGGAAGTAAGGGGCTCCAGAAAACTCATTCTCCATAGGCCATATTCAGGGAGGGACTACAAAGCATGAAAACCGTCAAAACTTTTCAAAAGCCGGCTCCATGTATTTGACACCAGGCAGGGATAATCCAAGAAAGTACACCGGCCCAGTGGGCCCCAACTGTGAAAAATTGTGAGTTTGACCTGTATATGTCTGTCTACTGTCCTCTTGCATGAAAATCTTGCGAGTGGGGCAAAAAGAGGCTCCAGAAAACTCCCTCGCCAGAGGCCATTTCCAGGGAAGGACTGCAGAGCATGAAAACCGGCAAAACTTTGCAAAAGCCGGCTCCCTGTGCGTGACACCAGGCGGGGAAAATCCAAGAAAGTACACCAGCCCAGTGGGGACCAACTCTTAAAACCTGATTTTTACCTGTATATGTCTGTCTACTGTCCTCTTGCGTGAAACTCTTGCTAGTGTGGTTAAAACAGTCTCCAGAAAACTCACTCGGCCAGAGGCCATTTTCAGGGAGGGACAACAGAGCATGAAAACCGGCAAGACTTTGCAAAAGCCGGCTCCGGTTTTTGGGACACCAGTCGGAAAATATCTAAGAACGTACACCAGGCAGTGGGGCCCAAATGTGAAAAACTGTTGAAAAAATATGAGTTTGACTTGATATGTCTGTCTACTTTCCTCTTGCGTGAAACTCTTGCGAGTGGAGCAAAAGAAGGCTCCAGAAAACTTGCTCGCCCAGAGGCCATTTTCAGAGAGGGACTAAAGAGCATGAAAACCGAAAAGACTATGGAAAAGCCGCTCCCTGTGTGTGACACCAGGCGGGGAAAATCCAAGAAAGTACACCAGCCAGTGGGGCACAACTGTGAAAAACTGTGATTTTGACCTATACATGTCTGTCTACTGTCCTCTTGCGTGAAACTCTTGCGAGTGGGGAAAAAGAGGTTCCAGAAAACTCGCTCACCAAGAGAGCATTTTCAGGGAGGGACTTCAGAACATGAAAACCGGCAAGACTTTCCAAAAGCCTGCTCCCTGTGTGTGACACCAGGCGGGGAATATCCAAGAAAAAATACCGGCCCAGTGGAGCCCAACTGTGAAAATCTGTTAGTTTGATCTGTATATATCTCTCTACTGTCCTCTTGCGTGTAAATTGCGAGTGGGGCAAAAAGAGGCTTTAGAAAACTCGCTCGCCCAGAGACCATTTTCAGAGAGGGACTATACAGCATGAAAACCGGCAAGACTTTGCAAAATCCGGCTCCCTGTGTGTGACACCTAACGGAGAAAATCCATGAATGTACACTGGCCCAGTGGGGACAACTGCGAAAATCTGTGAGTTTGTACTGTATATGTGTGCCTACTGAACTCTTGCATGAAATTCTTGCGAGTGGGGCAAAAAGAGGCTCCAGAAAACTCGCTAGCCAAGAGGCCATTTTTAGGGAGGGACTACAGAGCATGAAATCTGGCAAAACTTTGCAAAAGCTGGCTCCCAGTGTGAGACACCATGTGGGGAAAATCCAAGAAAGTACACCGGGCCAGTGGGGCTCAACTGTGAAAAATTGTGAGTTCGACCTGTATATGTCTTTCTACTGTCCTCTTGCATGAAAATCTAGCGAGTGGGGCAAAAAGAAGCTCCAGAAAACTCGCTCGCCAGAGGCCATTTTCAGGGTTGGACTACAGGGCATGAATACCGGCAAGACTTTGCAAAAGCCGGCTCCCATGTGTGACACCAAGCGGGGAAAATCCAAGAATATACACCGGCACAGTCGGGCCAAAATGTGAAAAACTGTGAGTTTTTATTGTATATGTGTGCCTACTGTCCTCTTGCGTGAAACACTTGCGTGTGGGGCATAAAGAGGCTCCAGAAAACTCGCTCGCCCAGAGGCCATTTTCAGGGAGGGACTACAGAGCATAAAAACCGGCAAAACTTTGCAAAAGCCGGCTAACTGTGTGTGACACCATGCGGGGAATATCCAAGTACATACACCGGTCCAGTGGGGCCCAACAGTGAAAAACTGATTTTGACCTATATATGTCGGTCTACTGTCCTCTTTCTTGAAACTCTTGCGAGTGGGACAAAAAGAGGCTCCAGAGAACTCGCTAGCCAAATGGCCATTTTCAGGGAGGGACTACAGAGCATGAAAACTGGCAAGACTTTGCAAAAGCCGGCTCCCCGTGTGTGACACCATGCGGGGAATATCCAAGAAAATACACCGGCCCAGTGGAGCCCAACTGTGAAAAACTGTGAGTTTGACCTGTATATGTCTGTCTACTGTCCGCTTTCGTGAAACTTGCGAGTGGGGAAGTAAGGGGCTCCAGAATACTCATTCTCCATAGGCCATTTTCAGGGAGGGACTACAAGGCATTAAACCGTCAAAACTTTTCAAAAGCCGGCTCCATGTATTTGACACCAGGCAGGGATAATCCAAGAAAGTACACCGGCCCAGTGGGCCCCAACTGTGAAAAATTGTGAGTTTGACCTGTATATGTCTGTCTACTGTCCTCTTGCATGAAAATCTTGCGAGTGGGGCAAAAAGAGGCTCCAGAAAACTCCCTCGCCAGAGGCCATTTTCAGGGAAGGACTGCAGAGCATGAAAACCGGCAAAACTTTGCAAAAGCCGGCTCCCTGTGCGTGACACCAGGCGGGGAAAATCCAAGAAAGTACACCAGCCCAGTGGGGACCAACTCTTATTAACCTGATTTTTACCTTTATATGTCTGTCTACTGTCCTCTTGCGTGAAACTCTTGCTACTGGGTTTAAAACAGTCTCCAGAAAACTCACTCGGCCAGAGGCCATTTTCAGGGAGGGACAACAGAGCATGAAAACCGGCAAGACTTTGCAAAAGCCGGCTCCGGTTTTTGGGATACCAGTCGGAAAATATCTAAGAACGTACACCAGGCAGTGGGGCCCCAATGTGAAAAACTGTTGAAAAAATGTGAGTTTGACCTGATATGTCTGTCTACACTCCTCTTGCGTGAAACTCTTGCGAGTGGAGCAAAAGAAGGCTCCAGATAACTTGCTCGCCCAGAGGCCATTTTCAGAGAGGGACTAAAGAGCATGAAATCCGAAAAGACTATGGAAAAGCCGCTCCCTGTGTGTGACACCAGGCAGGGAAAATCCAAGAAAGTACACCAGCCAGTGGGGCCCAACTGTGAAAAACGGTGAGTTTGACCTATACATGACTGTCTACTGTCCTCTTGCGTGAAACTCTTGCGAGTGGGGCAAAAAGAGGCTCCAGAAAACTCGCTCACCAAGAGAGCATTTTAAGGGAGCGACTACAGAACATGAAAACCGGCAAGACTTTGCAAAAGCCGGCTCCCTGTGTGTGACACCAGGCGGGGAAAATCCAATAAAAAATACCGGCCCAGTGGAGCCCAACTGTGAAACTGCGAAAAACTGTGAGTTTGTATTTATATGTGTGCCTACTGTCCTCTTGCATGAAACTCTTGCGAGTGGGGCAAAAAGAGGCTCCAGAAAACTCGCTCATCCAGAGGCCTTTTTCAGGGAGGGACAACAGAGCATAAAAACCGGCAAGGTTTTTCAAAAGCAGGCTCCCTGTGTGTGACACCGGGCGGGGAAAATCCAAGAAAAAACACCGGCCCAGTGGAGCCCAACTGTGAAAAACTGAGTTTGACCTGTATATGTCTGTCTACTGTCCTCTTGCGTGAATCTTGTGAGTTGGACAAAAAGAGGCTTTAGAAATCTCGCTCTCCCAGAGGCCATTTTCAAAGAGGGACTACAGAGCATGAAAACCAGCAAGACTTTACAAAAGCCGGCTCCCTGTGTGTGACACCAGACGGGGAAAATCCAAGAATGTACACCGGCGCAGTGGGGCCAAATGCGAAATACTCTGAATTTGTATTGTATATGTGTGCCTACTGTCCTCTTGCATGAACCTCTTGCGAGTGGGGCAAAAAGAGGCTCCAGAAAACTCGCTAGCCTAGTGGCCAATTTCAGGGAGGGACTACAGAGCATGAAAACCGGCAAAACTTTGCAAAAGCTGGCTTCCTGTATGAGACACCAGGCGGGGATAATCCAAAAAAGTACACCGGGCCAGTGGGGTCCAACTGTGAAAAATTGTGAGTTTGACCGGTATATGTCTGTCTGCTGTGCTCTTGCTAAAAAATCTTGCGAGTGGGGCAAAAAGAGGCTCCAGAAAACTCGCTCGGCAGAGGCCATTTTATGAGAGGGACTACAGAGCATGAAAACTGGCGAGACTTTGCTAAAGCCGGCTCCCTGTGTGTGACTCCAGACGGGGAATATCCAAGAAAGTTCACCGGCCCAGTGGAGCCCATCTGTGAAAAATTGTGAGTTTGTATTTTAAACGTGTGCCTACTGTCGTCTTGCTTGAAACTCTTGCGAGTGGGGCAAATAGAGGCTACAGAAAACTCGCTAGACAAGTGGCCATTTTCAGGGAGGGACTACAGAGCATGAAAACTGGAAAAACTTTGCAAAAGCCGGCTCCCAGTGTGTGACACCATGCGGGGAAAATCCAAGAAAGTACACCGGCCCAGTGGGGCCCAACTGTGAAAAACTGATTTTGACCTGTATATATCTGTCTACTGTCCTCTTGCGTGAAACTCTTGCAAGAGGGGCAAAAAGAGTCTCCAGAAAACTCATTCGCCCTGAGGCCATTTTCAGGGAGGGACAACAGATCATGAAAACCGGCAGGACTTTGGAAAAGCCGGCTCCGTGTGTGTGACACCAGGCGAGGAATATCCAAAAAAGTACATCGGCCAGTGGGGCCCAACAGTGAAAAACTGATTTTGACCTGTATAAGTCTGTCTACTGTATTCTTGCGTGAAACTCTTGCGAGTGGGGCAAAAAAGGCTCCAGAAAATTCGCTCGCCCAGAGGCCATTTTCAGGGAGGGAATACAGAGTATGAAATCTAGCAAGACTTTGCAAAAGGTGGCTCCCTTTGTGTGACAACAGGCGGGAAAATCCAAGAAAGTACACCAGCACAGTGGGGCCAAACTGTGAAAATCTGTGATTTTGACCTCTATATGTCTGTGTACTGTCCTCTTGAGTAAAACTCTTGCGAGTGGGGCAAAAAGAGGCTCCAGAAAACTCGCTCGCTCAGAGGCCATTTTCAGGGAGGCACTAGAGTGCATCAAAACCGGCAAAAATTTGCAAAAGCCATCTCTCTGTGTGAGAAACCTGGCGGGCAATATCCAAGAAAGTACACCGGCCCAGTTGGGCCCATCAGTGAAAAACTGTAATTTTAACCTGTATATGTCTGTCTACTGTCCTCTTGCGTGAATCTCTTGCGAGTGGGGCAAAAAGAGGCTCCAGAAAACACGCTCACCAAGAGTCCATTTTCAGGGAGGGACTACAGAACATGAAAACCGGCAAGACTTTGCAAAATCCGCCTCCCTGTGTGTGACACCAGGCGGGGAAAATCCAGGAAAAAACACCGGCCCAGTGGATCCCAACTGTAAAAAACTGTGAGTTTGACATCTATTTGTCTGTCTACTATCCTCTTGCGTGAAACTTGCGAGTGTGGCAAAAAGAGGCTCCAGAAAACTCGCACGCCCGAGGCCATTTTCAGAGAGGGACAACAGAGCATAAAAACCAGCAAGACTTTGCAAAAGCCGGCTCCATGTGTGTGACACCAGACGGGGAATATCCAAGAATGTACACCGGCCGGCGGGGAAAATCCAGGAAAAAACACCGGCCCAGTGGATCCCAACTGTAAAAAACTGTGAGTTTGACATCTATTTGTCTGTCTACTATCCTCTTGCGTGAAACTTGCGAGTGTGGCAAAAAGAGGCTCCAGAAAACTCGCACGCCCGAGGCCATTTTCAGAGAGGGACAACAGAGCATAAAAACCAGCAAGACTTTGCAAAAGCCGGCTCCATGTGTGTGACACCAGACGGGGAATATCCAAGAATGTACACCGGCCCAGTGGGGCCAACTGCGAAAAACTGTGAGTTTGTACTGTATATGTGTGCCTACTGAACTCTTGCATGATATTCTTGCGAGTGGGGCAAAAAGAGGCTCCAGAAAACTCGCTAGCCAAGTGGCCATTTTCAGGGAGGGACTACAGAGCATGAAAACTGGCAAAACTTTGCAAAAACCGGCTCCCAGTGTGAGACACCATGCGGGGAAAATCCAAGAAAGTACACCGGCCCAGTGGGGCTCAACTGTGAAAAATTGTGAGTTTGACCTGTATATGTCTGTCTACTGTACTCTTGCGTGAAAATCTTGCGAGTGGGGCAAAAAGAGGCTCCAGAAAACTCGCTCGCCAGAGGCCATTTTCAGGGTTGGACTACAGGGCATGAAAACCGGCAAGACTTTGCAAAAGCCGGCTCCGATGTGTGACACCAAGCGGGGAAAATCCAAGAATATACACTGGCACAGTGGGGCCAAAATGTGAAAAACTGTGAGTTTTTATTGTATATGTGTGCCTACTGTCCTCTTGTGTGAAACACTTGCGTGTGGGGCATAAAGAGGCTCCAGAAAACTCGCACGACAGAGGCCATTTTCAGGGAGTGACTACAGACCATAAAACCCGGCAAAACTTTGCAAAAGCCGGCTAACTCTGAGTGACACCATGAGGGGAAAATCCAAGAACGTACACCGGTCCAGTGGGGCCCAACAGTGAAAAACTGATTTTGACCTGTATATGTCTGTCTACTGTCCTCTTTCTTGAAACTCTTGCGATTGGGGCAAAAAGAGGCTCCAGAGAACTCGCTAGTCAAGTGGCCATTTTCAGGGAGGGACTACAGAGCATGAAAACTGGCAAGACTTTGCAAAAGCCGGCTCCCCGTGTGTGACACCATGCGGGGAATATCCAAGAAAATACACCGGCCCAGTGGAGCCCAACTGTGAAAAACTGTGAGTTTGACCTGTATATGTCTGTCTACTGTCCGCTTTCGTGAAACTTGCGAGTGGGGAAGTAAGGGGCTCCAGAAAACTCATTCTCCATAGGCCATATTCAGGGAGGGACTACAAAGCATGAAAACCGTCAAAACTTTTCAAAAGCCGGCTCCATGTATTTGACACCAGGCAGGGATAATCCGAGAAAGTACACCGGCCCAGTGGGCCCCAACTGTGAAAAATTGTGAGTTTGACCTGTATATGTCTGTCTACTGTCCTCTTGCATGAAAATCTTGCGAGTGGGGCAAAAAGAGGCTCCAGAAAACTCCCTCGCCAGAGGCCATTTCCAGGGAAGGACTGCAGAGCATGAAAACCGGCAAAACTTTGCAAAAGCCGGCTCCCTGTGCGTGACACCAGGTGGGGAAAATCCAAGAAAGTACACCAGCCCAGTGGGGACCAACTCTTAAAACCTGATTTTTACCTGTATATGTCTGTCTACTGTCCTCTTGCGTGAAACTCTTGCTAGTGTGGTTAAAACAGTCTCCAGAAAACTCACTCGGCCAGAGGCCATTTTCAGGGAGGGACAACAGAGCATGAAAACCGGCAAGACTTTGCAAAAGCCGGCTCCGGTTTTTGGGACACCAGTCGGAAAATATCTAAGAACGTACACCAGGCAGTGGGGCCCAAATGTGAAAAACTGTTGAAAAAATATGAGTTTGACTTGATATGTCTGTCTACTTTCCTCTTGCGTGAAACTCTTGCAAGTGGAGCAAAAGAAGGCTCCAGAAAACTTGCTCGCCCAGAGGCCATTTTCAGAGAGGGACTAAAGAGCATGAAAACCGAAAAGACTATGGAAAAGCCGCTCCCTGTGTGTGACACCAGGCGGAAAAAATCCAAGAAAGTACACCAGCCAGTGGGGCACAACTGTGAAAAACTGTGATTTTGACCTATACATGTCTGTCTACTGTCCTCTTGCGTGAAACTCTTGCGAGTGGGGAAAAAGAGGCTCCAGAAAACTCGCTCACCAAGAGAGCATTTTCAGGGAGGGACTTCAGAACATGAAAACCGGCAAGACTTTCCAAAAGCCTGCTCCCTGTGTGTGACACCAGGCGGGGAATATCCAAGAAAAAATACCGGCCCAGTGGAGCCCAACTGTGAAAATCTGTGAGTTTGATCTGTATATGTCTCTCTACTGTCCTCTTGCGTGTAAATTGCGAGTGGGGCAAAAAGAGGCTTTAGAAAACTCGCTCGCCCAGAGGCCATTTTCAGAGAGGGACTACACAGCATGAAAACCGGCAAGACTTTGCAAAATCCGGCTCCCTGTGTGTGACACCTAACGGGGAAAATCCATGAATGTACACCGGCCCAGTGGGGACAACTGCGAAAAACTGCGAGTTTGTACTGTATATGTGTGCCTACTGAACTCTTGCATGAAATTCTTGCGAGTGGGGCAAAAAGAGGCTCCAGAAAACTCGCTAGCCAAGTGGCCATTTTTAGGGAGGGACTACAGAGCATGAAAACTGGCAAAACTTTGCAAAAGCTGGCTCCCAGTGTGAGACACCATGTGGGGAAAATCCAAGAAAGTACACCGGGCCAGTGGGGCTCAACTGTGAAAAATTGTGAGTTTGACCTGTATATGTCTTTCTACTGTCCTCTTGCATGAAAATCTTGCGAGTGGGGCAAAAAGATGCTCCAGAAAACTCGCTCGCCAGAGGCCATTTTCAGGGTTGGACTACAGGGCATGAAAACCGGCAAGACTTTGCAAAAGCCGGCTCCCATGTGTGACACCAAGCGGGGAAAATCCAAGAATATACACCGGCACAGTGAGGCCAAAATGTGAAAAACTGTGAGTTTTTATTGTATATGTGTGCCTACTGTCCTCTTGCGTGAAACACTTGCGTGTGGGGCATAAAGAGGCTCCAGAAAACTCGCTCGCCCAGAGGCCATTTTCAGGGAGGGACTACAGAGCATAAAAACCGGCAAAACTTTGCAAAAGCCGGCTAACTGTGTGTGACACCATGCGGGGAATATCCAAGTACATACACCGGTCCAGTGGGGCCCAACAGTGAAAAACTGATTTTGACCTATATATGTCTGTCTACTGTCCTCTTTCTTGAAACTCTTGCGAGTGGGGCAAAAAGAGGCTCCAGAGAACTCGCTAGCCAAGTGGCCATTTTCAGGGAGGGACTACAGAGCATGAAAACTGGCAAGACTTTGCAAAAGCCGGCTCCCCGTGTGTGACACCATGCGGGGAATATCCAAGAAAATACACCGGCCCAGTGGAGCCCAACTGTGAAAAACTGTGAGTTTGACCTGTATATGTCTGTCTACTGTCCGCTTTCGTGAAACTTGCGAGTGGGGAAGTAAGGGGCTCCAGAAAACTCATTCTCCATAGGCCATTTTCAGGGAGGGACTACAAGGCATTAAACCGTCAAAACTTTTCAAAAGCCGGCTCCATGTATTTGACACCAGGCAGGGATAATCCAAGAAAGTACACCGGCCCAGTGGGCCCCAACTGTGAAAAATTGTGAGTTTGACCTGTATATGTCTGTCTACTGTCCTCTTGCATGAAAATCTTGCGAGTGGGGCAAAAAGAGGCTCCAGAAAACTCCCTCGCCAGAGGCCATTTTCAGGGAAGGACTGCAGAGCATGAAAACCGGCAAAACTTTGCAAAAGCCGGCTCCCTGTGCGTGACACCAGGCGGGGAAAATCCAAGAAAGTACACCAGCCCAGTGGGGACCAACTCTTATTAACCTGATTTTTACCTTTATATGTCTGTCTACTGTCCTCTTGCGTGAAACTCTTGCTAGTGGGGTTAAAACAGTCTCCAGAAAACTCACTCGGCCAGAGGCCATTTTCAGGGAGGGACAACAGAGCATGAAAACCGGCAAGACTTTGCAAAAGCCGGCTCCGGTTTTTGGGACACCAGTCGGAAAATATCTAAGAACGTACACCAGGCAGTGGGGCCCCAATGTGAAAAACTGTTGAAAAAATGTGAGTTTGACCTGATATGTCTGTCTACACTCCTCTTGCGTGAAACTCTTGCGAGTGGAGCAAAAGAAGGCTCCAGAAAACTTGCTCGCCCAGAGGACATTTTCAGAGAGGGACTAAAGAGCATGAAATCCGAAAAGACTATGGAAAAGCCGCTCCCTGTGTGTGACACCAGGCAGGGAAAATCCAAGAAAGTACACCAGCCAGTGGGGCCCAACTGTGAAAAACGGTGAGTTTGACCTATACATGACTGTCTACTGTCCTCTTGCGTGAAACTCTTGCGAGTGGGGCAAAAAGAGGCTCCAGAAAACTCGCTCACCAAGAGAGCATTTTAAGGGAGCGACTACAGAACATGAAAACCGGCAAGACTTTGCAAAAGCCGGCTCCCTGTGTGTGACACCAGGTGGGGAAAATCCAATAAAAAATACCGGCCCAGTGGAGCCCAACTGTGAAACTGCGAAAAACTGTGAGTTTGTATTTATATGTGTGCCTACTGTCCTCTTGCATGAAACTCTTGCGAGTGGGGCAAAAAGAGGCTCCAGAAAACTCGCTCATCCAGAGGCCTTTTTCAGGGAGGGACAACAGAGCATAAAAACCGGCAAGGTTTTTCAAAAGCAGGCTCCCGGTGTGTGACACCATGCGGAGAATATCCAAGAACGTACACCGGCCCACTGGGGCCTAAATGTTAAAACTGTGAGTTTGGCCTGTATTTGTCTGTCTACTATACTCTTGTGTGAAAATCTTGTGAGTGGGGCAAAAATAGTCTCCAGAAATATCGCTCGCCTAGAGGCCATTTTCAGGGAGGGACTACAGAGCAATAAAACTGGCAATTTTTGCAAAGCCGGCCCCCTGTGTGTGACACCTAACAGGGAAAATCCAAGAAAGTACACTGGCCGAGTGGAGCCCAAATGTGAAAAACTGTGAGTTTGACCTGTATATGTCTGTCTACTGTTCTCTTGCGTGAAACTCTTGCGAGTGGGGCAAAAAAGAGGATCCAGAAACCTCGCTCGCCCAGAGGCCATTTTCAGGAAAGGACAACAGAGAATGAAAACCGGCATGACATTGAAAAACCGGCTTTGCGTATGTGACACCAGGCGGGGAATATCCAAGAAAGTACACCAGCCCAGTGGGGCCCAAATGTGAAAAAATGTGAAAAACTGTGAGTTTCACCTGTATATGTCTCTCTACAGTCTTCTTGCGTGAAACTTTTCGAGTGGGGCAAAAAGAGTCTCCAGAAAACTTGCTAGCCAAGTGGACATTTTCAGAGATGGACTACAGAGCATGAAAACCGCCAGACTGCAAAAGCCGGCTCCCTGAGTTTGACAACATGCGGGGAAAATCCAAGAAAGTACTCGGGCTCCAGAAGGCTCCAGAGGCTCCAGAGGCTCCAGAAAACTCGATCGCCCCTGTGTTTGACAACATGCTGGGAAAATCCAAGGAAGTACTCCGGCTCCAGAAGGCTCCAGAAGGCTCCAGAGGCTCCAGAAACCTCGATCGCCCAGAGGCCATTTTCAGGAAAGGACTACAGTGCAAGAAAACTGGCAAGATTTGCAAAAGCCGGCTCTCTGTGTTTGACACCAGGCGGATAAAATTCAAGAAAGTACACCAGCCTAGTGGGGCCCAACTGTTAAAAATTGTGATTTTGACCTTTATACGTCTGTCTACTGTCCATTTGGTGAAACTCTTGCGAGTGGGGCAAAAAGAGGCTCCCAAAGGTCATTTTCAGGGAGGGACTACAGAGCATGAAAACCAGCAAGAATTTGCAAAAGCCGGCTCCCTGTGTGTGAGAACATGCGGGGAAAATCCAAGAAAAAACACCGGCCCAGTGGAGCCCAAGTGTGAAAAACTGTGAGTTTGACCTGTATATGTCTGTCTACTGTACTCTTTCGTGAAACTTGCAAGTGGGGCAAAAAGAGGCTCCAGAAAACTCACTCGCCAGAGGCCATTTTCAAGGAGGGACTACAGAGCATGAAAACCGGGAAGACTTTGCTAAAGCCGGCTCCCTTTGTGAGACACCAGGCAGGGAAAATCCAAGAAAGTACACTGGACCAGTGGAGCCCATCTTTGAAAAACTGTGATTTTGACCTGTATATGTCTGTCTACTGTCCTCTTGCGTGAAAATCTTGCGAGTGGGCAAAAAGAGGCTCCAGAAAACTTGCTCACCAAGAGACCATTTTCAGGGCGGTACTATAGAGCATGAAATCCGGCACGAATTTGCAAAAGCCGGCTCCCTGTGTGTGAAACCAGGCAGGAAAATCCAGGAAAGTACACCGGCCCAATGGGGCCGACTGTGAAAAACTGTGAGTTTGACCTGTCTATGTCTGTCTACTGTCCGCTTGCGTGAAAGTCTTGTGAGTGGGGCAAAAAGAGGCTCCAGAAAACTCGCTCGCCCATAGGCCATATTTAGGAAGGGACTGCAGAGTAAGAAAACCGGGAAGATTTGCAATAACCGGCTCCCTGTGTGAGACACCGGGCGGTGAAAATCCAAGAAAGTACACTGGCCCAGTGAGGCCCAACTGTGAAAAACAGTGAGTTTGACCTGTATCTGTCTTTCTACTGTGCTCTTGCTGAAATCTCATGCGAGTGGGTCAAAAAGAGGCTCCAGAAAATTTGCTAGCGAAGTGGACATTTTCAGAGAGGGACTACAGAGCATGAAAACCGCAAGACGTTGCAAAAGCTGGTCCCTGTGTTTCACACCATGCGGGGAAAATCCAAGAAAAAACACCGGCCCAGTGGAGCCCAACTGTGAAAAAATGTGAGTTTGACCTGTATATGTCTGTCTACTGTCCTCTTGCGTGAAACTTGCGAGTGGGGCAAAATTAGGCTCCAGAAAAGTCGCTCGCCAGAGGCCATTTTTAGGGAGGGACTACAGAGCATAAAAATCCGGCAAAACTTTGCAAAAGCCGGCTCCCCCTGTGTGAAACCAGGAGGAAAAAATCCATGAAAGTACACCAGCCCTGTGGGGCCAAACTGTGAAAAACTGATTTTGAACTGCATATGTGTGTCTACTGTCTTTTTGCATGAAACTCTTGCGAGTGGGGCAAAAAGAGGCTCCAGAAAACTCGCAAGTCAGAGGCCATTTTTAGGGAGGGACTACAGAGCATGAAAACCGGCAAAACTTTGAAAAATCCGGCTCCCCCTGTGTGAAACCAGGAGGAAAAATTCCAAGAAAGTACACCGGCCCAGTGGGGCCAAACTGTGAAAAACTGATTTTGACCTGTATATGTCTGTCTACTGTTTTTTACGTGAAATTCTTGCGAGTGGGGCAAAAAGAGGCTCCCAAAAACTCGCTCACACAGAGGTCATTTTTAGGGAGTGACTACAGAGCATAAAATCCGGCAAGACTATGTAAAACCCGGTACCCAGTATGTGACACCATGTGGAAAAAATCCAAGGAAAAACACCGGCCCAGTGGAGCCCAACTGTAAAATAACTGTGAGTTTGACCTCTATATTCTGTCTACTGTCCTCTTGCGTGAAACTTGCGAGTGGGGCAAAAATGGCTCCAGAAAACCTGCAAGCCAGAGTCCATTCTCAGGGAGGGACTACAGAGCATGAAAACCGGCAAAACTTTGCAAAAGCCGGCTCCCTGTGTGTGACACCAGGCGGGGAAAATCCAAGAAAGTACACCGGTCTAGTGAGGCCCAACTGTTAAAAACTGTGAGTTTGACCTGTATATGACTGTCTACTCTACTCTTGCGTGAAACTCTTGTAGTGGGGCAAAAAGAGGCTCCAGAAAACTCGCTCGCCCAGAGGCCATTTTCAGGGAGGGAGTACGGAGCATGAAAACCGGCAAGACTTTGCAAAAGCCGGCTCCCCCTGTTTGAAACCAGGATGGGAAAATCCAAGAAAGTACACCGGACAGTGGGGCCAACTGTAAAAAACTGATTTAGAGCTGTATATGTCTGTCCTCTGTCCTTTTGCGTGAAACTCTTGCGAGTGGGGCAAAAGAGGCTCCAGAAAACTCGATCACCCAGAGGCCATTTTCAGGAAGGGTCTACAGAGCAAGAAAACCGGCAAGATTTACAAAAGTCGGCTCGCTGTGTTTGACACCAGGCGGGTAAAATCCAAGAAAGTACACCGGCCAAGTGGTGCCCAACTGTGAAAAATTGTGATTTTGACCTTTATATGTCTTTCTACTGTCCATTTGCGTGAAAATCTTGCGAGTGGGGCAAAGAGAGGCTCCAGAAAAGGCGCTCGCCAGAGGCCATTTTCAGGGAGGGACTACAGAGCATGAAAACCGGGAAGACTTTGCAAAAGCCGGCTCCCTGTGTGAGACACCAGGCGGGGAAAATCCAAGAAAGTACACTGGCCTAGTGGGGCCCAACTTTGAAAAACTGTGATTTTGACCTGTATATGTCTGTCTACTGTCCTCTTGCATGAAACTCTTGCGAGAGGGGCAAAAAGAGGCTCCAGAAAACTTGCTCACCAAGAGACCATTTTCAGGGAGGGACTACAGAGCATGAAAACCGGCACGAATTTGCAAAAGCCGGCTCCCTGTGTGTGAAACCAGGTGGGAAAATCCAGGAAAGTACACCGGCCCAATGGGGCCAACTGTGAAAAACTGTGAGTTTGACCTGTCTATGCCTGTCTACTGTCCGCTTGCGTGAAAGTCTTGTGAGTGGGGTAAAAAGAGGCTCCAGAAAACTCGCTCGCCCAGAGGCCATATTTATGAAGGGACTGCAAAGTAAGAAAACCGGGAAGATTTGCAATAACCAGCTCCCTCTGTGAGACACCTGGCGGGGAAAATACAAGAAAGTACACTGGCCCAGTGAGGCACAACTGTGAAAACCTGTGAGTTTGACCTGTATCTGTCTGTCTACAGTGCTCTTGCTAGAATATCATGCGAGTGGGTAAAAGAGGCTCCAGAAAACTTGCTAGCGAAGTGGACATTTTCAGAGAGGGACTACAGAGCATGAAAACCGCAAGACTTTGCAAAAGCCGGGTCCCTGTGTTTCACACCATGCGGGGAAAATCCAAGAAAAAACACCGGCCCAGTGGAGTCCAACTGTGAAAAACTGTGAGTTTGACCTGTATATGTCTGTCTACTCTCCTCTTGCGTGATTCTTGCGAGTGGGGCAAAAAGAGGCTCCTGAAATCTCACTCGCCAGAGGCCATTTTTAGGGAGGGACTACAGAACATGAAAACCGGCAAACTTTGCAAAAGCTGTCTCCATGTGTGTGACACCAGGAGGGGAAAATCCAAAAAAGTACACCGGCCCAGTGGGGCCCAACTGTGAAAAACTGATTTTGACATGTATAAGTCTGTGTACTGTATTCTAGTGTGAAACTCTTGCGAGTGTTGCAAAAAAGGCTCCAGAAAATTTGCTCGCCAAAGGCAATTTTCAGGGAGGGACTACAGAGCATGAAATCTGGCAAGACTTTGCAAAAGGCGGCTCCCTTTGTGTGACACCAGGCGGGGAAATCCAAGAAAGTACACCAGCTTAGTGGGGCCCAACTGTGAAAATCTGTGAGTTTGACCTCTATATGTCTGTGTACTGTCCCCTTGAGTAAAACTCTTGCGAGTGGGGCAAAAAGAGGCTCCAGAAAACTCGCTCTCCCAGAGGCCATTTTCAGGGAGGCACTACAGAGCATAAAAACTGGCAAGAATTTGCAAAAGCCATCTCTCTATGTGAGAAACCTGGCGGGCAATACCCAAGAAAGTACATCGGCACAGTGGGATCCATTTGTGAAAAACTGTGATTTTCACCTGTATATGTAAGTCTACTGTCCTCTTGCGTGAATCTCTTGTGAGTGGGGCAAAAAGAGGCTCCAGAATACACGCTCACCAAGAGTCCATTTTCGGGGAGGGACAACAGAACATGAAAACCGGCAAGACTTTGCAAAAGCCGACTCCCTGTGTCTGACACCATGTGGGGAAAATCCAAGAAAAAACACCGGCCCAGTGGAGCCAAACTGTAAAAAGCTGTGAGTTTGACCTCTATATGTCTGTCTACTGTCCTCTTGCGTGAAACTTGTGAGTGGGGCAAAAAGAGGCTCCAGAAAACTCGCACGTCAGAGGACATTTTCAGGGAGGGACTACAGAGCATGAAAACCGGCAAAACTTTGCAAAAGCCGGCTCCCTGTGTGTGACACCAGGCGGGGAATATCCAAGAAAGTAAACCGGCTTAGTCGGGCCCAACAGTTAAGAACTGTGAGTTTGACCTGTATATGTCTGTCTACTGTACTCTTGCATGAAACTATTGCGAGTGGGGCAAAAAGAGGCTCCAGAAAACTGGATTGCCCAGAGGCCATTTTCAGGGAGAGACTACAGAGCATGAAAACCGGAAACCTTTGCAAAAGCCGGCTTTTTGTGTGTAACACCAGGTGGGAAAAATCCAATAAAGTACACCGGCCCATTGGGGCCCAACTGTGAAAATCTGTGAGTTTGGCATGTATATGTGTCTACTGTCCTCTTGAGTGAAACTCTTGCGAGTGGGGCAAAATGAGGCTCCAGAAAACTCGCACGCCAGAGGACATTTTCAGAGAGGGACTACAGAGCATGAAAACTGGCAAAACTTTGCAAAAGCCAGCTCCCTGTGTGTGAAACCAGACGGGAAAAATCCAAGAAAGTACACCGGCCCAGTGGGGCCCAACTCTAAAAAACTGATTTAGAGCTGTATATGTCTGTCCTCTGTCCTTTTGTGTGAAACTCTTGCGAGTGGGGCAAAAAGAGGCTCCAGAAAACTCGATCGCAAGGAGGCCATTATCAGGAAGGGACTACAGAGCAAGAAAACCGGCAATATTTGCAAAAGTCGCCTCGCTCTGTTTTACACCAGGCGGGTAAAATCCAAGAAAGTACACCGGCCCAGTGGAGCCCAACTGTGAAAAACTGTGAGTTTGACCTGGCTATGTCTGTCTACTGGCCGCTTTCGTGAAAGTCTTGTGAGTGGGGCAAAAAGAGGCTCCGAAAACTCGCTCGCCCAGAGGCCATATTTAGGAAGGGACTGCAGAGTAAGAAAACCGGGAAGATTTGCAATAACCGGCTCCCTCTGTGAGACACCAGGCGGGGAAAATTCAAGAAAGTACACCGGCCCAGTGAGGCACAACTGTGAAAAACTGTGAGTTTGACCTGTATCTGTCTGTCTACAGTGCTCTTGCTAGAATATCATGCGAGTGGGTAAAAGAGGCTCCAGAAAACTTGCTAGCGAAGTGGACATTTTCAGAGAGGGACTACAGAGCATGAAAACCGCAAGACTTTGCAAAAGCCGGGTCCCTGTGTTTCACACCATGCGGGGAAAATCCAAGAAAAAACACCGGCCCAGTGGAGTCCAACTGTGAAAAACTGTGAGTTTGACCTGTATATGTCTGTCTACTGTCCTCTTGCGTGATTCTTGCGAGTGGGGCAAAAAGAGGCTCCAGAAATCTCGCTCGCCAGAGGCCATTTTCAGGGAGGGACTACAGAACATGAAAACCGGCAAACTTTGCAAAAGCTGTCTCCATGTGTGTGACACCAGGAGGGGAAAATCCAAAAAAGTACACCGGCCCAGTGGGGCCCAACTGTGAAAAACTGATTTTGACCTGTATAAGTCTGTCTACTGTATTCTAGTGTGAAACTCTTGCGAGTGTTGCAAAAAAGGCTCCAGAAAATTCGCTCGCCAAAGGCAATTTTCAGGGAGGGACTACAGAGCATGAAATCTGGCAAGACTTTGCAAAAGGCGGCTCCCTTTGTGTGACACCAGGCGGGGAAATCCAAGAAAGTACACCAGCTTAGTGGGGCCCAACTGTGAAAATCTGTGAGTTTGACCTCTATATGTCTGTGTACTGTCCCCTTGAGTAAAACTCTTGCGAGTGGGGCAAAAAGAGGCTCCAGAAAACTCGCTCTCCCAGAGGCCATTTTCAGGGAGGCACTACAGAGCATAAAAACTGGCAAGAATTTGCAAAAGCCATCTCTCTGTGTGAGAAACCTGGCGGGCAATACCCAAGAAAGTACATCGGCACAGTGGGACCCATTTGTGAAAAACTGTGATTTTCACCTGTATATGTCAGTCTACTGTCCTCTTGCGTGAATCTCTTGCGAGTGGGGCAAAAAGAGGCTCCAGAATACACGCTTACCAAGAGTCCATTTTCGGGGAGGGACAACAGATCATGAAAACCGTCAAGACTTTGCAAAAGCCGACTCCCTGTGTTTGACACCATGTGGGGAAAATCCAAAAAAAAACACCGGCCCAGTGGAGCCAAACTGTAAAAAACTGTGAGTTTGACCTGTATATGTTTGTCTACTGTCCTCTTGAGTGAAACTCTTGCGAGTGGGCAAAAAGAGGCTCCAGAAAACTCGCACGCCAGAGGACATTTTCAGAGAGGGACTACAGAGCATGAAAACCGGCAAAACTTTGCAAAAGCCAGCTCCCTGTGTGTGAAACCAGGCGGGGAAAATCCAAGAAAGTACACCGGCCCAGTGGGGCCCAACTCAAAAATACTGATTTAGAGCTGTATATGTGTGTCCTCTGTTCTTTTGCGTGAAACTCTTGCGAGTGGGGCAAAAAGAGGCTCCAGAAAACTCGATCGCCCAGAGGCCATTATCAGGAAGGGACTACAGAGCAAGAAAACCGGCAATATTTGCAAAAGTCGCCTCCCTCTGTTTAACACCAGGCGGGTAAAATCCAAGAAAGTACACCGGCCCAGTGGAGCCCAACTGTGAAAAACTGTGAGTTTGACCTGTCTATGTCTGTCTACTGTCTGCTTTCGTGAAAGTCTTGTGAGTGAGGCAAAAAGAGGCTCCGAAAACTCGCTCGCCCAGAGGCCATATTTAGGAAGGGACTGCAGAGTAAGAAAACCGGGAAGATTTGCAATAACCGGCTCTCTCTGTGAGACACCAGGCGGGGAAAATTCAAGAAAGTACACCGGCACACTGAGGCACAACTGTGAAAAACTGTGAGTTTGACCTGTATCTGTCTGTCTACTGTGCTCTTGCTAGAATCTCATGCGAGTGGGTCAAAAAGAGGCTCCAGAAAACTTGCTAGCGAAGTGGACATTTTCAGAGCGGGACTACAGAGCATGAAAACCGCAAGACTTTGCAAAAGCTGGGTCCCTGTGTTTCACACCCTGAGGGGAAAATCCAAGAAAAAACAACAGCCCAGTGGAACACAACTGTGAAAAAATGTGAGTTTGACCTGTATATGTCTGTCTACTGTACTCTTGCGTGAAACTTGCGAGTGGGGCAAAAAGAGGCTCGAGAAAACTCGCTCGCCAGAGGCCATTTTCAGGGAGGCACTACAGAGCATGAATACCGGCAAAACTTTGCAAAAGCCGGCTCCCCCTGTGTGAAACCAGTAGGAAAAAATCCAAGAAAGTACACCGGCCCAGTGGGGCCAAACTGTGAAAAAGTGATTTTGACCTGTATATGTCTGTCTACTGTACTTTTGCGTGAAAATCTTGCGAGTGGGGCAAGAAGAGGCTCCAGAAAATTAGCAAATCAGAGGCCATTTTCAGGAAGGGACTACAGAGCATGAAAACCGGCAAAACTTTGCAAATGCCGGCTCCCCCTGTGTGAAACCAGGAGGAAAAATTCCAAGAAAGTACACCGGCCCAGTAGGGCCAAACTTTGAAAAACTGATTTTGACCTGTATATGTCTGTCTACTGTCCTTTTGCGTGAATCTCTTGCGAGTGGGGCAAAAAGAGGATCTAGAAAACTCGCTCTCCCAGAGGTCATTTTCAGGGAGGGACTACAGAGCATAAAAACCAGCAAGACTATGTAAAACCCGGCACCCAGTGTGTGACACCATGTGGGAAAATCCAAGAATATACACCGGCCCAGTGGAGCCCAACTGTGAAAAACTGAGAGTTTGACCTGTATATGTCTGTCTACTGTCCGCATTCGTGAAACTTACGAGTGGGGAAGAAAGGGTCTCCAGAAAAATCGTTTTCCAGATGCCATTTTCAGGGAGGTACAACAGAGCATAAAAACCGACAAGACTTTGCAAAAACCGGCTCCGTGTGTGTGACACCAGGCAGGGAAAATCCAAGAAAGTACACCAGCCCAGTGGGGCCCAACTGTGAAAAACTGATTTTGACCTGTATATGTCTGTCTACTCTCCTCTTGCATGAAACTCTTTCGAGTGGGGCAAAAAGAGTCTCCAGAAAACTCACTCGGTCAGAGGCCATTTTCATGGAGGGACAACAGCGCATGAAAACCGGCAAGACTTTGCAAAAGTCGGCTCCATGTGTGTGACACCAGTCGGAAAAAATCCAAGAATGTACACCAGCCCAGTGGGGCTCAACTGTGAAAATCTGTGACTTTGACCTGTATATGTCTGTCTACTTTACTCTTGTTTGAAAATCTTGCAAGTGGAGCCAAAAGAGTCTCCAGAAAAATCGCTCGCCCAGAGGCCATTTTCAGGGAGGGACTACAGAGCATGAAAACTGGCAAGATTTTGCAAAGCTGGCTCCCGCTGTGTGAAGCCAGGCAGGGATAATCCAAAAAAGTACACCGGCCCAGTGGGGAACACCTGTGAAAAACTGTGAGTTTGACCTGTATATGTCTCTCTACAGTCCTCATGCGTGAAAATCTTGCGAGTGGGGAAAAAAGAGGTTCCAGAAAACTCGCTCGCCCAGAGGCCATTTTCAGAGAGGGACTACATTGCATGAAAATTGGGAAGACTTTGCAAAAGCCGGCTTCCTATGTGTGACACCAGGCGGGGAATATCCAAGAAAGTACACAGGCCCAGTGGGGCCCAACTGTGAAAAACTGTGATTTTGATCTCTATATGTCTGTCTACTGTCCTCTTGCGTGAAAATCTTGCGAGTGGGGCAAAAAGAGGATCCAGAAAACTCGCTCGCCCAGAGGCCATTTTCAGGGAGGTAGAACAGAGCATGAAAACCGGCAAGACTTTGCAAAAGCCGGCTCCGTGTGTGTGACACCAGGCGGGGAAAATCCAAGAAAGTACACCAGCCCAGTGGAGCCCAAATGTGAAAAACTGTGAAAAATTGTGAGTTTGACCTGTATATGTCTGTCTACTGTTCTCTTTCGTTAAACTTGCGAGTGGGGAAAAAAGAGGCTCCAGAAACCTCGCTCGCCAGAGGCCATTTTCAGGGAGAAATTCCGGAGCATGAAAACCGGCCAAATTTTGCAAAAGCCGGCTCCATCTGTGTGAAACCCGGCGGGGAAAATCCAAGAAAGTACACCGGCCCTGTGGGACCGAACTGTGAAAAACTGGTTTTGACCTCGATATATCTGTCTACTGTTCTCTTGCGTGAAACTCTTGCAAGTGGGGCAAAAAGAGTCTCGGGAAAACTCACTCGGCCAGAGGCCATTTTTGGGGAGGGACAACAGAGCATGAAAACCGGCAAGACTTTGCAAAAGCCGGCTCCGGTTTTTGTGACACCAGTCGGAAAATATCTAAGAAAGTACATCAGCCCAGTGGGGCCCAAATGTGAAAAACTGTTGAAAAAATGTGAGTTTGACCTGATATGTCTGTCTACTCTCCTCTTGCGTGAAACTCTTGCGAGTGGAGCAAAATAAGGCTCCAGAAAACTTGCTCGCCCAGAGTCCATTTTCAGAGAAGGACTAAAGAGCATGAAAAAAAGCAAGACTTTGGAAAAGCCGCTCCATGTGTGTGACAACAGGCGGGGAAAATCCAAGAAAGTACACCAGCCAGTGGGGCCCAACTGTGAAAAACTGTGATTTTGACTTATACATGTCTGTCTACTGTCCTCCTGCGTGAAAATATTGAATGTGGGGCAAAAAGAGACTCCAGAAAACTCGCTCACCAAGAAAGCATTTTCAGGGAGGGACTACAGAACATGAAAACAGGCAAGACTTTGCAAAAGCCGGCTCCCTGTGTGTGACACCAGGCGGGGAAAATCCAAGAAAAAACACCGGCCCAGTGGAGCCCAACTGTGAAAATCTGTGAGTTTGATCTGTATATGTCTCTCTACTGTCCTCTTGCGTGAAACTTGCGAGTGGGGCAAAAAGAGGTTTAGAAAACTCGCTCGCCCTGAGGCCATTTTCAGAGAGGGACTACAGAGCATGAAAACCGGCAAGACTTTGCAAAATCCGGCACCCTGTGTGTGACACCTAACGGGGAAAATCCAAGAATGTACACCGGCCCAGTGGGG
Source organism: Suncus etruscus (assembly GCF_024139225.1). Classification (NCBI taxonomy): domain Eukaryota; kingdom Metazoa; phylum Chordata; class Mammalia; order Eulipotyphla; family Soricidae; genus Suncus; species Suncus etruscus. The sequence continues at coordinate 46,937 of NW_026060331.1, read as the reverse complement.
CCAACTGCGAAAAACTGTGAGTTTGTATTTATATGTGTGCCTACTGTCCTCTTGCATGAAACTCTTGCGAGTGGGGCAAAAAGAGGCTCCAGAAAACTCGCTCGTCTGGAGGCCATTTTCAGCGAGGGACAACAGAGCATGAAAACCGGCAAGATTTTTCAAAAGCAGGCTCCCTGTGTGTGACACCATGGGGAAAAAATCCAAGAAAGTACACCAGCCCAGTGGGGCCTAAATGTTAAAACTGTGAGTTTGACCTGTATATGTCTGTCTACTGTCCTCCTACGTGAAACGCTTGCGAGTGGGGCAAAAAGATGATCCAGAAAACTCGCTCGCCCAGAGGCCATTTTCAGGGAAGGACAACAGAGCATGAAAACCAGCATGATATTGCAAAAGCCGGCTCCGTGTATGTGACACCAGACGGGGAAAATCCAAGAAAGTACACCAGCCCAGTAAGGCCCAAATGTAAAAAACTGTGAAAAACTGTGAGTTTCACCTGTATATGTCTCTCTACAGTCCTCTTGCGTGAAACTTTTCGAGTGGGGCAAAAAGAGTCTCCATAAAACTTGCTAGCTAAGTGAACATTTTCAGAGATGGACTACAGAGCATGAAAACCGCAAGACTGCAAAAGCCGGCTCCCTGTGTTTGACAACATGCGGGGAAAATCCAAAAAAAAAATGGGGCCCAGTCGAGCCCAACTGTCAAAAAAACATGAGTTTGACCTGTATATGTCTGTCTACAGTCCTCTTGCGTAAAACTTGCGAGTGGGGCAAAAAGAGGCTCCAGAAAAATCGTGCGCCAGAGGCCATTTTCAGGGAGAGACTACAGAGCATAAAAACCGGCAAAACTTTGCAAAAGCCGGCTCCCCTGTTTGAAACCAGGATGTGAAAATCCAAGAAATTACACCGGCCCAGTGGGGACCAACTGTAAAAAACTGATTTAGAGCTGAATGTGTCTGTCCTCTGTCCTTTTGCATGAAACTCTTGCAAGTGGGGCAAAAAGAGGCTCCAGAAAACTCGATCGCCCAGAGGCCATTTTCAGGAAGGGACTACAGAGCAAGAAACCTGGCAAGATTTGCAAAAGCCGGCTCCCTGTGTTTGACACCAGGCGGATAAAATCCAAGAAAGTACACAGGCCCAATGGGGCCCAACTGTGAAAAATTGTGATTTTGACCTTTATACGTCTGTCTACTGTCCATTTGGTGAATCTCTTGCGAGTGGGGCAAAAAGAGGCTCCCAAAAATTCGCTTACACAGAGGTCATTTTGAGGGAGGGACTACAGAGCATGAAAACCAGCAAGACTTTGCAAAAGCCGGCTCCCTGTGTGTGACACCATGCGGGGAAAATCCAAGAAAAAACACCGGCCCAGTGGAGCCCAACTGTGAAAAACTGTGAGTTTGACCTGTATATGTCTGTCTACTGTCCTCTTTCGTGAAACTTGCGAGTGGGGCAAAAAGAGGCTCCAGAAAACTCGCTCGCCAGAGGCCATTCTCAGGGAGGGACTACAGAGCATGAAAACCGGCAAAACTTTGCAAAAGCCGGCTCCCTGTGTGTGACACCAGGCGGGGAAAATCCAAGAAAGTACACCGGTCTAGTGAGGCCCACCTGTTAAAAACTGTGAGTTTGACCTGTATATGACTGTCTACTGTACTCTTGCGTGAAACTCTTGCGAGTGGGGCAAAAAGAGGCTCCAGAAAACTCGCAAGTCAGAGGCCATTTTCAGGGAGATACTACAGAGCATGAAAACCGGCAAAACTTTGCAAAAGCCGGCTCCCCCTGTGTGAAACCAGGAGGAAAAATTCCAAGAAAGTACACTGGCTCATTGGGGCCAAACTGTGAAAAACTGATTTTGACCTGTATATGTCTGTCTACTGTTTTTTTGCGTGAACCTCTTGCGAGTGGGGCAAAAAGAGGCTCCCAAAACCTCGCTCACACAGAGGTCATTTTCAGGGAGGGACTACAAAGCATAAAAACATTAGACTATGTAAAACCCGGCACCCAGTTTGTGACACCATGTGGAGAAAATCCAAGAAAAAACACCGGCCCAGTGGAGCCCAACTGTAAAAAAATTGTGAGTTTGTCCTCTATATTCTGTCTAGTGTCCTCTTGCGTGAAACTTGCGAGTGGGGCAAAAAAGGCTCCAGAAAACCTGCAAGCCAGAGGCCATTCTCAGGGAGTGAGTATAGAGCATGAAAACCGGCAAGACTTTGCAAAAGCCGGATCCCTGTGTGTAACACCAGGCGGGGAAAAATCAAGAAAATGCACCAGCCCAGTAGGGCCCAAATGTGAAAAACTGTGAAAAACTGTGAGTTTGACCTGTATATGTCTGTCTACTGTCCTCTTGAGTGAAACTCTTGCGAGTGGGGCAAAAAGAGGCTCCAGAAAACTCGCTAGCCCAGAGGCCATTTTCAGGGAGGGACAACAGAGCATGAAAACCAGCAAGACTTTGCAAAAGCCGGGTCCCAGTGTGTGACACCAGGTGGGGAAAATCCAAGAAAGTACACCAGCCCAGTGGGGCCCAAATGTGAAAAACTGTGAAAAACTGTGAGTTTCACCTGTATATGTCTCTCTACAGTCCTCTTGTGTGAAACTTTTGGGACTGGGGCAAAAAGAGTCTCCAGAATACTTGCTAGCCAAGTGGACATTTTCAGAGATGGACTACAGAGCATGAAAACCACAAAAATTTGCAAAAGCCAGCTCCCGTGTTTGACAACATGCGGGGAAAATCCAAGGAAAAACACCGGCCCAGTCAAGCCCAACTGTGAAAAAATGTGAGTTTGACCTGTATATATCTGTCTACAGTCCTCTTGCGTGAAAATTGCGAGTGGGGCAAAAAGAAGCTCCAGAAAACTCATGCGCCAGAGGCCATTTTCAGGGAGGGACTACATAGCATGAGAACCGGCAAAACTTTGCAAAAGCCGGCTCCCCCTGTTTGAAACGAGGATGGGAAAATCCAAGAAAGTACACCGGCCCAGTGGGGCCCAACTGTAAAAAACTGATTTGGAGCTGTATATGTCTGTCCTCTGTCCTTTTGCATGAAAATCTTGCGAGTGGTGCAAAAAGAGGCTCCAGAAAACTCGATCGCCCAGAGGCCATTTTCAGGAAGGGACTACTAAGCAAGAAAACTGGCAATATTTGCAAAAGCCGGCTCCCTCTGTTTAACACCAGGCGGGTAATATCCAAGAAAGTACACCGGCCCAGTGGGCCCAAGAGTGAAAAATTGTGATTTTGACCTTTAATTGTCTGTCTACTGTCCATTTACGTGAAACTCTTGCAAGTGGGGCAAAAAGAGGCTCCAAAAACTCGCTCACCCAGAGGTCATTTTCAGGGAGGGACTACAGAGCATGAAAACCGGCAAGATTATGCAAAAGCCGGCTCCCTGTATGTGACACCAGGCGGGGAAAATCCAAGAAATAAAACCGGCCCTGTGGAGCCCAACTGTGAAAAATTGTGAGTTTGACCTGTATATGTCTGTCTACTGTCCTCTTGCGTGAAACTTGTGATTGGGGCAAAAAGAGGCTCCAGAAAACTCGCTCACCAGAGGCCATTTTCAGGGAGGGACTACAGAGCATGAAAACCGGCAAAACTTTGCAAAAGCCGGCTCCCTGTGTGTGAACCAGGCGGGAAAATCCAGGAAATTACACAAGCCCAAGTGGCCAAATGTGAAAAACTGTGAGTTTGACCTGTCTATGTCTGTCTACTGTCCGCTTGCGTGAAAGTCTTGTGAGTGGGTCAAAAAGAGGCTCCGAAAACTCGCTCGCCCAGAGGCCATATTTAGGAAAGGACTGCAGAGTAAGAAAACCGGGAAGATTTGCAATAACCGGCTTCCTCTGTGAGACACCAGGCGGGGAAAATCCAAGAAAGTACTCCGGCCCAGTGAGGCCCAACAATGAAAAACTGTGAGTTTGACCTGTATCTGCCTGTCTACTCTGCTCTTGCTAGAATCTCATGCGAGTGGGTCAAAAAGAGGCTCCAGAAAACTTGCTAGCGAAGTTGACATTTTCAGAAAGGGACTACAGAGCATGAAAACCGCAAGACTTTGCAAAAGCCGGGTCCCTGTGTTTCACACCTCGCGGGGAAAATCCAAGAAAAAACACCAGCCCAGTGGAACCCAAATGTGAAAAATTATGAGTTTGACCTGTATATGTCTGTCTACTGTCCTGCTACGTGAAAATCTTGCGAGTGGGGCAAAAAGAGGCTCCAGAAAACTCGCTCACCTAGAGACAATTTTCAGGAAGGGAATATAGAACATGAAAAAAGGGAAGATTTTGCAGAAGCCGGCGCCCTGTGTGTGACACCAGGTGGGGAAAATCCAGAATAAACACCGGCCCAGTGGAGCCCAACTGTGAAAAACTGTGAATTTGACTGGTATATGTCTGTCTACAGTCCACTTGCGTGAAACTTGCCAGTGGGGCAAAAAGAGGCTCCAGAGAACTCGCTCACCCAGAGGCCATTTTCAGAGATGGACTACAGAGCATGAATACCGGCAAGACTTTGCAAAAGCCGGCTCCTTGTGTGTGACACCAGACGGGGAAAATCCAAGAATGTACACTGGCCCAGTGGGGCCAACTGCGAAAAACTGAGTTTGTATTGTATATGTGTTCCTACTCTCCTCTTGCATGAAACTCTTGCTAGTGGGGCAAAGAGAGGCTCCAGAAATCTCACTCGCCCTGAGTCCATTTTCAGGGAGGGACAACAGAGCATGAAAACCAGCAATATTTTGCAAAAGCCGTCTCCATGTGCGTGACACCAGACGGGAAAAATCAAAGAAAGTACATCGGCCCAGTGGGGCCTAAATATTAAAACTGTGAGATTGGCCTGTATATTCCTGTCTACTGTACTCTTGTGTGAAAATCTTGTGAGTATGCAAAAAGAGGCTCCAGAAAACTCGCTCGCACAGAGGCCATATTCAGGGAGAAACTACAGAGCATGAAAACCGGCAAGACTTTGCAAAAGCCGGCTACCTGTGTGTGACACCATGCAGGGAAAATCCAAGAAAAAACACCGGCCCAGTGGAGCCCAACTGTGAAAAACTGTGAGTTTGACTTGTATATGTCTGTCTACTGTCCTCTTACGTGAAACTTGCGACTGGGTAAAAAGAGGCTCCAGAAAACTTGCTCGCCAGAGGCTATTTTCAGGGAAGGACTACAGAGCATGAAAACCGGCAAAACTTTGCAAAAGCCGGCTCCCTGTGTGTGACACCAGGCGGGGAAAATCTAAGAAAGTACACTGGTCCAGTGGGACCCAACTGTGAAAATCTGATTTTGACCTGTATATGTCCGTCTACTGTCCTCTTTCTTGAAACTCTTGCGAGTGGGGCAAACAGAGGCTCCAAAAACTCGCTAGCCAAGTGGCCATATACAGAGAGGGACTACAGAGCATGAAAATGAGAAAGACTTTGCAAAAGCCGGTTACCTGTATGTGACACGAGGCGGAGAAAATCCAAGAAAAAATACCGGCCCAGTGGAGCCCAACTGTGAAAAACTGTGAATTTGACCTGTATATGTCTGTCTTCTGTTCTGTTTCGTTAAACTTGCGAGTGGGGAAAAAAGAGGCTCCAGAAAACTCGCTCACCAGAGGCCATTTTCAGGGAGGGACTACAGAGCATGGAAACCGGCCCAATGGGGCCAACTGTGAAAAATTGTGATTTTGACCTGTATGTGTCTGTCTACTGTCCACTTGCGTGAAAGTCTTGCGAGTGGGGCAAAAAGAGGCTCCAGAAAACTCGTTCGTCCAGAGGCCATATTTAGGAAGGGACTACAGAGTAAGAAAACCGGGAAGATTTGCAAAAACCGGCTCCCTGTGTGTTACACCAGGCGGGGAAAATGCAAAATAGTACACCAGCCCAGTGAGGCCAAACTGTGAAAAACTGTGATTTTGACGTGTATGTCTGTCTACTGTGCTCTTGCTTGAAACTCTTGTGAGTTGGGCAAACAGAGGCTCCAAACACTCGCTAGCCAAGTGGCCATTTACAGAGAGGGACTACAGACCATGAAAACGAGCAAGACTTTGCAAAAGCTGGCTACCTCTGTGTGACACCTGGCGGGGAAAATCCAAGAAAAAATACCGGCCCTGTGGAGCCCAACTGTGAAAAACTGTGAGTTTACCATGTATATGTCTGTCTACTGAGCTCCTACGTGAAACTCTTGCGAGTGAGGCAAAAAGAGGCTCCAGAATAAACGCTCTCCAGAGGCTATTTTCAGGGAGGGACAACAGAGCATAAAAACCGGCAAGAATTTGCAAAAGCCGGCTCCCTGTGTGACATAACCGGCGAGCAATATCCAAGAAAGTACACTGGCCCAGTGGGGCCAAACTGTGAAAAACTGTGAGTTTGACCTGTATATGCCTGTCTACTGTGCCTTGCTTGAAACTCTTGCGAGTGGGGCAAACAGAGGCTCCAGAAAACTCGCTAGGCAAGTGGCCATATTCAGAAAGGGACTACAGAGAATGAAAACTGGCAAAACCTTGCAAAAGCCGGCTCCCTGTTTGGGACACCAGGCAAGGAAAATCCAAGAAAGTACACCGGCCCAGTGGGGCCCAAATGTGAAAAACTGTTGAAAACTGTAGTTTGACCTGTATATGTCTGTCTACTGTCCTCTTGCGTGAAACTCTTTCGAGTGGGGCAAAAAGAGGCTCCAGAAAACACGCTCTCCCAGAGGCAATTTTCAGAGAGGGACTACAGATCATGAAAACCGGGAAGTCTTTGCAAAAGCCGGCTCCCTGTGTGTGAAACCCGGCGGGGAAAATCTAAAAAAGTACACCGGCCCAGTGGGGCCCATCTGTGAAAAACAATGATTTTGACTTGTATATGACTGCCTACTGTCCTCTTGCGTGAAACTCTTGCGAGTGGGGCAAAAAGAGGTTCCAGAATACGGGCTTGCCCAGAGGCCATTTTCAGGGAGGGACAACAGAGCATGAAAACCAGCAAGACTTTTCAAAGGCCGGCTCCATCTGTGTGAAAACTGGGAAGACTTTGCATATGCCTGCTCCCTGTGTTTGACACCAGGCTGAAAATTACCAGGAATGTACCCTGGCCAGTGGGGCCCAACTGTGAAAAACTTAGTTTGACCTGTATATGTTTTCTACTGTCCTCTTCCGTGAAACTCTTGCGAGTAGGGCAAAAGGAGGCTCCAGAAAACTCGCTCGCCCAGAGGCCATTTACAGAGAGGGACTACAGAGCATGAAAACCGGCAAGACTTTGCAAAAGCCGGCTCCCTGTGTGTGAGAATAGGCGGGAAATATCCACGAAAGTACACCAGCCAAGTGGGACCCAAATGGGAAAACCTGTGAGTTTTGCCTGTATATGTCTCTCTACAACCCTCTTGTGTGAAAATCTTGTGAATGGGGCAAAAACGGCTCCCGGTGTGTGACACCAGGCGGGGAAAATCCAAGAAAGTACACCGGCCCAGTGAGGCCAAACTGTGAAAAACTGTGAGTTTGACCTGTACATGTCTTTCTACTGTCCTATTGCGTGAAACTCTTGCCAGTGGGGCAAAAAGAGGCTCCAGAAAACTCGCTTTCCCAGAAGCCATTTTTAGGAAAGTACTACAAAGCATGAAAACCTGCAAGACTTTGCAAAAGCCGGCTCCCTGTGTGTGACACAAGCGGGGATATATCCAAGAAAGAACAAGGGCCCAGTGGGGCCCTACTGTGAAAAATTGTGAGTTTGTACTGTATATGTCTGTCTACTGTCCCCTTGCATGAAATCTTGCGAGTGGGGAAAAAAGAGGCTCTAGAAAACTCGCTCGCCCAGAGCCCATTTTCAGGGAGGGACTACAGAGCATGAAAACCGGAAAGACTTTGCAAGAGTCGGCTCCCTGTGTGTGACACCAGGCGGGGAAAATCCAAGAAATTACACTGGCCCAGTGGGGCCCAACTGTGAAAAACTGTGAGTTTGACCTGTATATGTCCGTCTACTGTCCTCTTGCGTGAAACTCTTGTGACTGGGCAAAAAGAGGCTCCAGAAAACTCGCTGGCCAGAGGCCATTTCCAAGGAGGGAGTACAGAGCATGAAAATCAGCAAGACTTTGCAAAAACGGGCACCATGTGTGTGACACCTGACGGGGAAATCCAAAAAAATCCAACAGCCTAGTGGGGCCCATCTGTGTAAAACTGTGAGTTTCACCTGTATATGTCTGTGTACTGTCCTCTTGCGTGAATCTCTTGCGAATGGGGCAAAAAGAGGCTCTAGAAAACTCGCTCTGTCTGAGGCCATTTTAAGAGAAGGACTACAGAGCATGAAAACCGGCAAGACTTTTCAAAAGCCGGCTCCCTGTGTGTGACACCAGGCACGGAATATTCAAGAATGTGCACCGGCCCAGTGGGGCCCAGATGTGGAAAACTGTGAGTTTATGTTGTATATGTGTGCCTACACTCCTCTTGCATGAAACACTTGTGAGTGGGCCAAAAAGAGGCTCCGAAAACTCGCTCGCCCAGAGGACATTTTCAGGGAGGGACAACAGAGCATGATTTTGCAAAAGCCGGCTCCTGGTGTGTGACACCAGGCGGGGAAAATCCAAGACAGTACACCAGTCCAGTGGGGCCCAACTGTGAAAAACTGATTTTGACCTGTATATGTTTGTCTACTGTCCTCTTGTGTGAAACTCTTGCGAGTGGGGCAAAAAGAGGCTCCAGAAAACTCGCTCGCCCAGAGGCAAATTTCAGGGAGGGACAACAGAGCATGAAAACCGGCAAGACTTTGCAAAAGCTGGCTCCGTGTGAGTGACACCAGGTGGGGAAAATCCAAGAAAGTACACCTGCCCAGTGGGGCCCAAATGTGAAAAACTGTGAAAAATTGTAGTTTGACCAGTATATGTCTGTCTACTGTCCGCTTGCGTGAAACTCTTGCGAGTGGGGCAAAAAGAAGCTCCAGATAACTCGCTCGCCCAGAGGCCATTTCAGAAAGAAACTACAGATCATGAAAACCGGGAAGACTTTGCAAAAGCCGGCTCCCTGTGTGTGACACCCGGCGGGGAAATTCTAATAAAGTACACTGGCCCAGTGGGGCCCAACTGTGAAAAACTGTGATTTTGATCTCTATATGTCTGTCTACTGTCCTCTTGCGTGAAACTCTTGCGAGTGGGGCAAAATTAGGCTCCAGAAAACTCGCTCGCCCAGTGGCCATTTTCAGGGAGGGACAACAGAGCATGAAAACAGGCAAGACTTTGCAAAAGCCGGCTCCGTGTGTGTGACACCAGGCCGGGTAAATCCAAGAAAGTATACCAGCCCAGTGGGGCCCAAATGTGAAAAACTGTGAAAAACTGTGAGTTTGACCTGTATATGTCTGTCTACTGTCCTCTTTCGTGAAACTCTTGCGAGTGGGGCAAAAAGAGGCTCCAGAAAACTCGCTCGCCCAGAAGCCATTTTCAGAGAGGGACTACAGTGCATGAAAACCGGAAGACTTTGTATAAGCCTGCTCCCTGTGTTTGATACCAGGCGGAAACTTACCAGGAATGTACCCTGGCCAGTGGGGCCCAACTGTGATAAACTGAGTTTGACCTGTATATGTCTATCTACTGTTTCTTCCTTGAAACTCTTGCCAGTAGGGCAAAAGGAGGCTCCAGAAAACTCGCTCGCCCAGAGGCCATTTACAGAGAGGGACTACAGAGCATGAAAATCGGCAAGACTTTGCAAAAGCCGGCTCCCAGTGTGTGAGAATAGGCGGGAAAATTCCAAGAAAGTACACGGGCCAAGTGGGACCCAAATGTGAAAACCTGTCAGTTTTGCCTGTATATGTCTCTCTACTATCCTCTTTTGTGAAAATCTTGCGAGTGGGGCAAAAAGAGGCTCCAGAAAACTCGCTCGCCAGAGGCCATTTTCAGGGAGAAATTACGGAGCATGAAAACCGGCCAAACTTTGTAAAAGCAGGCTCCATCTGTGTGAAACCCGGCGGGAAAAATCAAAGAAAGTACACCGGCCCAGTGGGATCGAACTGTGAAAAACTGATTTTGACCTCGATATATCTGTCTACTGTTCTCTTGCGTGAAACACTTGCAAGTGGGGCAAAAAGAGTCTCCAGAAAACTCACTCGGCCAGAGGCCATTTTCAGGGAGGGACAACAGAGCATGAAAACCGGCAAGACTTTGCAAAAGCCAGCTCTCTGTGTGTGACACCATGCGGGGATCATCCAAGAAAGTACACCAGCCCAGTGGAGCCCAACTGGGAAAATTGTGAGTTTGCCCTGTATATATCTGTCTACTGTCCTTTTGCGTGAAATCTTGCGAGTGGGGAAAAAAGAGGCTCTAGAAAACTCGCTCGCCCAGAGCCCATTTTCAGGGAGGGACTACAGAGCATGAAAACCGGAAGGACTTTGCAAGAGTCGGCTCCCTGTGTGTGACACCAGGCGGGGAAAATCCAAGAAATTACACCGGCCCAGTGGGGCCCAACTGTGAAAAACTGTGAGTTTGACCTGTATATGTCCGTCTACTGTCCTCTTGCGTGAAACTCTTGTGACTGGGCAAAAAGAGGCTCCAGAAAACTCGCTGGCCAGAGGCCATTTCCAAGGAGGGAGTACAGAGCATGAAAATCAGCAAGACTTTGCAAAAACGGGCACCATGTGTGTGACACCTGACGGGGAAATCCAAAAAAATCCAACAGCCTAGTGGGGCCCATCTGTGTAAAACTGTGAGTTTCACCTGTATATGTCTGTGTACTGTCCTCTTGCGTGAATCTCTTGCGAATGGGGCAAAAAGAGGCTCTAGAAAACTCGCTCTGTCTGAGGCCATTTTAAGAGAAGGACTACAGAGCATGAAAACCGGCCAGACTTTTCAAAAGCCGGCTCCCTGTGTGTGACACCAGGCGCGGAATATTCAAGAACGTACACCGGCCCAGTGGGGCCCAGATGTGGAAAACTGTGAGTTTATATTGTATATGTGTGCCTACACTCCTCTTGCATGAAACACTTGTGAGTGGGCCAAAAAGAGGCTCCGAAAACTCGCTCGCCCAGAGGACATTTTCAGGGAGGGACAACAAAGCATGATTTTGCAAAAGCCGGCTCCTGGTGTGTGACACCAGGCGGGGAAAATCCAAGAAAGTACACCAGTCCAGTGGGGCCCAACTGTGAAAAACTGATTTTGACCTGTATATGTTTGTCTACTGTCCTCTTGTGTGAAACTCTTGCGAGTGGGGCAAAAAGAGGCTCCAGAAAACTCGCTCGCCCAGAGGCAAATTTCAGGGAGGGACAACAGAGCATGAAAACCGGCAAGACTTTGCAAAAGCTGGCTCCGTGTGAGTGACACCAGGTGGGGAAAATCCAAGAAAGTACACCTGCCCAGTGGGGCCCAAATGTGAAAAACTGTGAAAAATTGTAGTTTGACCAGTATATGTCTGTCTACTGTCCGCTTGCGTGAAACTCTTGCGAGTGGGGCAAAAAGAAGCTCCAGATAACTCGCTCGCCCAGAGGCCATTTCAGAAAGAAAATACAAATCATGAAAACCGGGAAGACTTTGCAAAAGCCGGCTCCCTGTGTGTGACACCCGGCGGGGAAATTCTAATAAAGTACACCGGCCCAGTGGGGCCCAACTGTGAAAAACTGTGATTTTGATCTCTATATGTCTGTCTACTGTCCTCTTGCGTGAAACTCTTGCGAGTGGGGCAAAATTAGGCTCCAGAAAACTCGCTCGCCCAGTGGCCATTTTCAGGGAGGGACAACAGAGCATGAAAACAGGCAAGACTTTGCAAAAGCCGGCTCCGTGTGTGTGACACCAGGCCGGGTAAATCCAAGAAATTATACCAGCCCAGTGGGGCCCAAATGTGAAAAACTGTGAAAAACTGTGAGTTTGACCTGTATATGTCTGTCTACTGTCCTCTTTCGTGAAACTCTTGCGAGTGGGGCAAAAAGAGGCTCCAGAAAACTGCTCGCCCAGAAGCCATTTTCAGAGAGGGACTACAGTGCATGAAAACCGGGAAGACTTTGTATAAGCCTCCTCCCTGTGTTTGATACCAGGCGGAAACTTACCAGGAATGTACCCTGGCCAGTGGGGCCCAACTGTGATAAACTGAGTTAGACCTGTATATGTCTATCTACTGTTTCTTCCTTGAAACTCTTGCCAGTAGGGCAAAAGGAGGCTCCAGAAAACTCGCTCGCCCAGAGGCCATTTACAGAGAGGGACTACAGAGCATGAAATTCGGCAAGACTTTGCAAAAGCCGGCTCCCAGTGTGTGAGAATAGGCGGGAAAATTCCAAGAAAGTACACGGGCCAGTGGGACCCAAATGGAAAACCTGTCAGTTTTGCCTGTATATGTCTCTCTACTATCCTTCTGTGTGAAAACCTTGCGAGTGGGGCAAAAAGAGGCTCCAGAAAACTCGCTCGCCAGAGGCCATTTTCAGGGAGAAATTACGGAGCATGAAAACCGGCCAAACTTTGTAAAAGCCGGCTCCATCTGTGTGAAACCCGGCGGGGAAAATCAAAGAAAGTACACCGGCCCAGTGGTATCGAACTGTGAAAAACTGATTTTGACCTCGATATATCTGTCTACTGTTCTCTTGCGTGAAACACTTGCAAGTGGGGCAAAAAGAGTCTCCAGAAAACTCACTCGGCCAGAGGCCATTTTCAGGGAGAGACAACAGAGCATGAAAACCGGCAAGACTTTGCAAAAGCCAGCTCTCTGTGTGTGACACCATGCGGGGATCATCCAAGAAAGTACACCAGCCCAGTGGAGCCCAACTGGGAAAATTGTGAGTTTGCCCTGTATATGTCTGTCTACTGTACCCTTGCGTGAAATCTTGCGAGTGGGGAAAAAAGAGGCTCTAGAAAACTCGCTCGCCCAGAGCCCATTTTCAGGGAGGGACTACAGAGCATGAAAACTGGAAAGACTTTGCAAGAGTCGGCTCCCTGTGTGTGACACCAGGTGGGGAAAATCCAAGAAATTACACCAGCCCAATGGGGCCCAACTGTGAAAAACTGTGAGTTTGACCTGTATATGTCCGTCTACTGTCCTCTTGCGTGAAACTCTTGTGACTGGGCAAAAAGAGGCTCCAGAAAACTCGCTGGCCAGAGGCCATTTCCAAGGAGGGAGTACAGAGCATGAAAATCAGCAAGACTTTGCAAAAACGGGCACCATGTGTGTGACACCTGACGGGGAAATCCAAAAAAATCCAACAGCCTAGTGGGGCCCATCTGTGTAAAACTGTGAGTTTCGCCTGTATATGTCTGTGTACTGTCCTCTTGCGTGAATCTCTTGCGAATGGGGCAAAAAGAGGCTCTAGAAAACTCGCTCTGTCTGAGGCCATTTTAAGAGAAGGACTACAGAGCATGAAAACTGGCAAGACTTTTCAAAAGCCGGCTCCCTGTGTGTGACACCAGGCGCGGAATATACAAGAACGTACACCGGCCCAGTGGGGCCCAGATGTGGAAAACTGTGAGTTTATATTGTATATGTGTGCCTACACTCCTCTTGCATGAAACACTTGTGAGTGGGCCAAAAAGAGGCTCCGAAAACTCGCTCGCCCAGAGGACATTTTCAGGGAGGGACAACAGAGCATGATTTTGCAAAAGCCGGCTCCCGGTGTGTGACACCAGGCGGGGAAAATCCAAGAAAGTACACCAGTCCAGTGGGGCCCAACTGTGAAAAACTGATTTTGACCTGTATATGTTTGTCTACTGTCCTCTTGTGTGAAACTCTTGCGAGTGGGGCAAAAAGAGGCTCCAGGAAACTCGCTCGACCAGAGGCAAATTTCAGGGAGGGACAACAGAGCATGAAAACCGGCAAGACTTTGCAAAAGCTGGCTCCGTGTGAGTGACACCAGGTGGGGAAAATCCAAGAAAGTACACCTGCCCAGTGGGGCCCAAATGTGAAAATCTGTGAAAAATTGTAGTTTGACCAGTATATGTCTGTCTACTGTCCGCTTGCGTGAAACTCTTGCGAGTGGGGCAAAAAGAAGCTCCAGATAACTCGCTCGCCCAGAGGCCATTTCAGAAAGAAACTACAGATCATGAAAACCGGGAAGACTTTGCAAAAGCCGGCTCCCTGTGTGTGACACCCGGCGGGGAAATTCTAATAAAGTACACCGGCCCAGTGGGGCCCAACTGTGAAAAACTGTGATTTTGATCTCTATATGTCTGTCTACTGTCCTCTTGCGTGAAACTCTTGCGAGTGGGGCAAAATTAGGCTCCAGAAAACTCGCTCGCCCAGTGGCCATTTTCAGGGAGGGACAACAGAGCATGAAAACAGGCAAGACTTTGCAAAAGCCGGCTCCGTGTGTGTGACACCAGGCCGAGTAATTCCAAGAAATTATACCAGCCCAGTGGGGCCCAAATGTGAAAAACTGTGAAAAACTGTGAGTTTGACCTGTATATGTCTGTCTACTGTCCTCTTTCGTGAAACTCTTGCGAGTGGGGCAAAAAGAGGCTCCAGAAAACTGCTCGCCCAGAAGCCATTTTTAGAGAGGGACTACAGTGCATGAAAACCGGGAAGACTTTGTATAAGCCTGCTCCCTGTGTTTGATACCAGGCGGAAACTTACCAGGAATGTACCCTGGCCAGTGGGGCCCAACTTTGATTAACTGAGTTTGACCTGTATATGTCTATCTACTGTTTCTTCCTTGAAACTCTTGCCAGTAGGGCAAAAGGAGGCTCCAGAAAACTCGCTCGCCCAGAGGCCATTTACAGAGAGGGACTACAGAGCATGAAATTCGGCAAGACTTTGCAAAAGCCGGCTCCCAGTGTGTGAGTATAGGCGGGAAAATTCCAAGAAAGTACACGGGCCAAGTGGGACCCAAATGTGAAAATCTGTCAGTTTTGCCTGTATATGTCTCTCTACTATCCTCTTGTGTGAAAATCTTGCGAGTGGGGCAAAAAGAGGCTCCAGAAAACTCGCTCGCCAGAGGCCATTTTCAGGGAGAAATTACGGAGCATGAAAACCGGCCAAACTTTGTAAAAGCCGGCTCCATCTGTGTGAAACCCGGCGGGGAAAATCAAAGAAAGTACACCGGCCCAGTGGGATCGAACTGTGAAAAACTGATTTTGACCTCGATATATCTGTCTACTGTTCTCTTGCGTGAAACACTTGCAAGTGGGGCAAAAAGAGTCTCCAGAAAACTCACTCGGCCAGAGGCCATTTTCAGGGAGGGACAACAGAGCATGAAAACCGGCAAGACTTTGCAAAAGCCAGCTCTCTGTGTGTGACACCATGCGGGGATCATCCAAGAAAGTACACCAGCCCAGTGGAGCCCAACTGGGAAAATTGTGAGTTTGTCCTGTATATGTCTGTCTACTGTCCTCTTGCGTGAAACTCTTGCAAGTGTGGTTAAAAGAGTCTCCAGAAAGCTCACTCGGCCAGTGGCCATTTTCAGGGAGGGACAACAGAGGATGAAAACCGGCAAGACTTTGCAAAAGCTGGCTCTGTGTGTGTGACACCAGTCGGAAAAATCCAAGAAAGTACACCAGCCCAGTGAGGCCCAAATGTGAAAAACTATGAAATAATGTGAGTTTGACCTGTATATGTCTGTCTACTGTCCTTTTGCATGAAACGCTTGCGAGTGGAGCAAAAAAAGTCTCCAGAAATCTTGCTCGCCCAGAGGCCATTTTCAGGAGGGACTACAGAGCAAGAAAACCGGCAAAACTTTGCAAAAGCCCGCTTCCTGTGTGTGACACCAGCGGGGAAAATCCAAGAAAATACACCGGCCCAGTGAGGCCCAACTGTGGAAAACTGATTTTGACCCGAATATGTCTGTCTACTGTCCTCTTGAGTGAAACTCTTGCGAGTGGGGCAAAAAGAGGCTCCAGAAAACTCGCTCGCCCAGAGGCCATTTTCCAGGAGGGACAACAGAGCATGAAAACCGGCAAGACTTTTCAAAAGCCGGCTCCGTGTGAGTGACACCAGGCGAGAAAAATCCAAGAAAGTATACCAGCCCAGTGGGGCCCAAATGAGAAAAACTGATGAAAACTCTAGTTTGACATGTATATGTCTGTCTACTGTCCTCTTGCGTGAAAATCTTGCGAGTGGGGAAAAAGTGGCTCCAGAAAACTCGCTCTCCCAGAGGTCATTTTCAGAGAGGGACTACTGAGCATGAAAACTGGGAAGACTTTGCAAAAGCCGGCTCCATGTGTGTGACACCCGGCGGGGAAAATCTAAGAAAGTACACCAGCCCAGTGGGGCCCAACTGTGAAAAACTGTGATTTTGACCTCTATATGTCTCTCTACTGTCCTCTTGCATAAAACTCTTGCGAGTGGGGCAAAAAGAGGCTCCAGAAAACTCGCTTGCCCAGAGGCCATTTTCAGGGAGGGACAACAGAGCATGAAAACCAGCAAGACTTTGCAAAAGCCGGCTCCATCTGTGTGAAAACCGGGAAGACTTTGCATAAGCCTGCTCCCTGTGTTTGACACCAGGCGGAATATTACCATGAATGTTCCCTGGCCAGTGGGGCCCAACTGTGAAAAACTGAGTTTGACCTGTATATGTCTATCCACTGTTCCTTGCGTGAAACTCTTGAGTGTAGGGCAAAAGGAGGCTCCAGAAAACTCGCTCGCCCAGAGGCCTTTTACAGAGAGGGACTACAGAGCATGAAAACCAGCAAGACTTTGCAAAAGCCGGCTCCCAATGTGTGAGAATAGGCGGGAAAATTCCAAGAAAGTACACCGGCAAAGTGGGACCCAAATGGGAAAACCTGTGAGTTTTGCTTGTATATGTCTCTCTACTATCATCTTGTGTGAAAATCTTGCGAGTGGGGCAAAAAAAGTCTCCAGAAAAATCGCTCCACCAGAATCCATTTTCAGGGAGGGACTACAGAGTATGAAAACCGGCAAGACTTTGAAAAAGCCGGCTCCCTGTGTGTGACACTTTGCGGGAAAATCCAATAATGTACACCGGCCCAATGAGGCCCAACGTTGAAAAACAGTAAGTTTGACCTGTATATGTGTGTCTTCTGTCCTATTGCGTGAAAATCTTGCCAGTGGGGCAAAAAGAGTCTCCAAAAAACTCGCTCTCCCAGAGGCCATTTTTAGGAAGGGACTACAGAGCATGAAAACCTGCAAGACTTTGCAAAAGCCGGCTCCCTTTGTGTGACACCAGGCGGGGGAAATCCAAGAAAGTACACCGGCCAGTCGGGCCCAACTGTGAAAATCTGTGAGTTTGACCTGTATATGTCTGTCTACTGTCCTCTTGAATGAAACTCTTGCGAGTGGGGCAAAAATAAGCTCCAAAAAAGTCGTTCACCCATAGGTCATTTTCAGGGAGGGACTTCAGAGCATGAAACCAGCAACACTTTGCAAAAGCCGGCTCCCTTTGTGTGACACCAGGCGGGGGAAATCCAAGAAAGTACACCGGCCAGTCGGGCCCAACTGTGAAAAACTGTGAGTTTGACCTGTATATGTCTGTCTACTGTCCTCTTGCATGAAACTTGCGAGTAGGGCAAAAAGAGGCTCCAGAGAACTCGCTAGCCATGTTGCCATTTTCACGTAGGGAATACAAAGCATGAAAACTGGCAAGATTTTGCAAAAGCCGGCTCCCCGTGTGTGACACTATGTTGGGAAAATCCAAGAAAATACACCGGCCCAGTGGAGCCCAACTGTGAAAAACTGTGAGTTTGACCTGAATATGTCTGTCTACTGTCCTCCTACGTGAAACTCTTGCGAGTGGGGCAAAAGAGGCTCCAGAAAAATCTCTCCAGAGGCCATTTTCAGGGAGGGACTACAGAGCATGAAAACCGGCAAAACTTTGCAAAAGCTCGCTCCCTGTTTTTGACACCAGGTGGGGAAAATCCAAGAGAGTACAACGGCCGAGTGGGGCCCAACTCTGAAAAACTGATTTTGAACTGTATATGCCTCTCTACTGTCCTCTTGCGTGAAACTCTTGCAAGTGGGGCAAAAAAAGGATCCAGAAAACTCGCTCGCCCAGAGGCCATATTCAGGCAGAAACAACAGAGCATAAAAACCTGCAAAACTTTGCAAAAGCCGGCTCCGTGTGTGTGACACCAGTCGGGGAAAATCCAAGAAATTACACCAGCCAGTGGAGCCCAACTGTGAAAAATTGTGATTTTTTTCCTGTATATGTCTGTCTACTGTCCTCCTGCATGGAAATCTTGCGAGTGGGGAAAAAAAAGAGGTTCCAGAAAACTGGCTCGCCCAGAGACCATTTTCAGGGAGGGACTACAGAGCATGAAACCCAGCAAACTTTGCAAGAGCCGGCTCCCTGTGTGTGACACCAGGCAGGGAAAATCTAAGAAAGTACAGCGGCCCGGTCGGGCCCAACTGTGAAAAACTGTGAGTTTGACCTGTATATGAATGTCTACTGTCCTCGTGCATAAACTCTTGCGAGTGGGCAAAAAAAGGCTCTAGAGAACTCGCTCGCCCAGAGGCCATTTTCAGGGAGGGAGTACAGATTATGAAAACCAGCAAGATTTTGCAAAAGCCGGCTCCATGAATGTGACACTAGACTGGGAAATTCAAAAAATTACACAAGCCTAGTGGGGCCCAAATGTGTAAAACTGTGAGTTTGACCTGTATATGTCTATCTACTGTCCTCTTGCGTGAATCTCTTGCGAATGGGGCAAAAAGAGTCTCCAGAAAACTCGCTCGGCCTGAGGCCATTTTAAGAGAAGGACTAAAGAGCATGAAAACCGGCAAGACTTTGCAAAAGCCGGCTCCCTGTGTGTGACACCAGGCGCGGAATATACAAGAATGTACACCGGCCCAGTGGGGCACAACTTTAAAAAACTGTGAGTTTGTATTGTATGTTTACCTACTCTCCTCTTACATGATACTCTTGTGAGTGGGGCAAAAAGTGGCTCCAGAAAACTCGCCCGACCAGAGGACATTTTCAGGGAGGGACTACAGAGTATGAAAACTGGTAAAACTTTGCAAAAGCCGGCTTCCTGTATGTGACACCAGGCGGGGATAATCCAAAAAAGTACACCGGGCCAGTAGGGCCCAACTGTGAAAAATTGTGAGTTTGACCTGTATATGTCTGTCTGCTGTGCTCTTGCGAAAAAATCTTGCGATTGGGGCAAAACGAGGCTCCAGAAAACTCACTCGCCAGAGGCCATTTTCAGGGAGGGACTACAGAGCATGAAAACCGGCAAGACTTTGCAAAAGCTGGCTCCCTGTGTGTGACACCAGGCGGTTAATATCCAAGAAAGTACACCAGCCCAGTGGGGCCCAAATGTGAAAAACTATGAAAAAATGTGAGTTTGACTTGTATATAACTGTCTACTGTCCTCTTGCATGAAACACTTGCGCGTGGGGCAAAAAGAGGCTCCAGAAAACTCGCTCGCCAGAGGCCATACTCAGAAAGAATTTCGGAGCATGAAAACCGGCAATACTTTGCAAAAGCCGGCTCCCTGTGTGTGAAACCTGGCGGGGAAAATCCAAGAAAGTACACAGGCCCAGTGGGGCCGAAATGTGAAAAACTGTGATTTTGTTCTTTACATGTCTGCCTACTGTCCTCTTGCGTGAAACTCTTGCGAGTTGGGCAAAAAGAGGCTCCAGAAAACTTGCTCGCCCAGAGGCCATTTTCAGGGAGGGACTACAGAGCATGAAAACTGGCAGGATTTTGCAAAGCCCGCTCCCTGTGTGTGACACCAGGCGGGGAAAATCCAAAAAAGTACACTGGCCCGGTGGGGCCTAACTTTAAAAAACTGTGATTTTGACCTGTATATGTTTTCTACTGTCCTCTTCCGTGAAACTCATGCGAGTGGTGCAAAAAGAGGCTCCAGAAAACTCGCTCACCAAGAGACATTTTCAGGAAGGGACTACGGAACATGAAAACCGGAATACTTTGCAAAAGCCTGCTCCATGTGTGTGACACCAGGGGGGAAAATCCAAAAAAATACACTTTGCAAAAGCCGGCTCCCTTGTGAGACACCTGGTGGGCAATAAAAAAGAAAGTACACCGGCGCAGTAGGGCCCAACTGTGAAAAACTGTGAGTTTGACATGTATATGTCTGTCTACTGTCCTCTTGCGTGAAACTCTCACTCACCAAGAGGTCATTTTCAGGGAGGGACTACAGAGCATGAAAACCCATATATTAAAACTGTGAGTTTGGCCGTATATGCTGTCTACTGTACTCTTGTGTGAAAATCTTGCGAGTGGGCAAAGAGATTCTCCAGAAAAATCGCTCGCCCAGAGGACATTTTCAGGGAGGGACTACAGAGCATGAAAACTGGCAGGATTTTGCAAAGCGTTCTCCCTGTGTGTGACAACAGGCGGGGATAATCCAAGAAAGTAATCTGGCCCAGTGCGGCCCAACTGTGAAAAACTGTAAGTTTGACTTGTGTATGTCTGTCTACTGTTCTCTTGCTTTAAACTTTTGCGAGTTGGGGCAAAAAGAGGCTCCAGAAAACTCGCTCGCCCAGAGGCCATTTTCAGGGAGGGACAACAGAGCATGAAAACCAGCAAGACTTTGCAAAGGCGGCTCCGTGTGTGTGACACCAGTTGCAAAAAATCCAAGAAAGTACACCAGCCCAGTGGGGCCCAAATGTGAAAAACTGTGAAAAACTGTGAGTTTGAACTGTACATGTGTGTCTACTGTCCTATTGCATTAATCTCTTGCGAATGGGGCCAAAAGAGGCTCCAGAAAACTCGCTCGGCCAGAGGCCTTTTTAAAAGAAGGACTACAGAGCATGAAAATCGGCAAGATTTTGCAAAAGCCGGATCCCAGTGTGTGACACCAGGCGGGGAAAATCCAAAAAAGTACACTGGCCCGGTGGGGCCTAACTGTAAAAAACTGTGATTTTGACCTGTATATGTTTTCTACTGTCCTCTTCCGTGAAACTCATGCGAGTGGTGCAAAAAGAGGCTCCAGAAAACTCGCTCACGAAGAGACATTTTCAGGGAGGGACTACGGAACATGAAAACCGGAATACTTTGCAAAAGCCTGCTCCATGTGTGTGACACCAGGGGGGAAAATCCAAAAAAAAACACTTTGCAAAAGCCGGCTCCCTTGTGAGACACCTGGTGGGCAATAAAAAAGAAAGTACACCGGCGCAGTAGGGCCCAACTGTGAAAAACTGTGAGTTTGACATGTATATGTCTGTCTACTGTCCTCTTGCGTGAAACTCTCACTCACCAAGAGGTCATTTTCAGGGAGGGAGTACAGAGCATGAAAACCCATATGTTAAAACTGTGAGTTTGGCCGTATATGCTGTCTACTGTACTCTTGTGTGAAAATCTTGCGAGTGGGCAAAGAGATTCTCCAGAAAAATCGCTCGCCCAGAGGACATTTTCATGGAGGGACTACAGAGCATGAAAACTGGCAGGATTTTGCAAAGCGTTCTCCCTGTGTGTGACAACAGGCGGGGATAATCCAAGAAAGTAATCTGGCCCAGTGCGGCCCAACTGTGAAAAACTGTAAGTTTGACTTGTGTATGTCTCTCTACTGTCCTCTTGCTTTAAACTTTTGCGAGTTGGGGCAAAAAGAGGCTCCAGAAAACTCGCTCGCCCAGAGGCCATTTTCAGGGAGGGACAACAGAGCATGAAAACCAGCAAGACTTTGCAAAGGCGGCTCCGTGTGTGTGACACCAGTTGCAAAAAATCCAAGAAAGTACACCAGCCCAGTGGGGCCCAAATGTGAAAAACTGTGAAAAACTGTGAGTTTGACCTGTACATGTCTGTCTACTGTCCTATTGCATTAATCTCTTGCGAATGGGGCCAAAAGAGGCTCCAGAAAACTCGCTCGGCCAGAGGCCTTTTTAAAAGAAGGACTATAGAGCATGAAAATCGGCAAGATTTTGCAAAAGCCGGATCCCAGTGTGTGACACCAGGCGGGAAAAATCCAAGAAAGTACAAATGCCTTGTGGGGCCCAAATGTTAAAAATGTGAGTTTGGCCTCTATATTTCTGTCTCCTGTACTCTTGTGTGAAAATCTTGCGAGTGGAGCAAAAAGAGTCTCCAGAAAAATTGGTCGACAAGAGGCCATTTTCAGGGAGGGACTACAGAGCATGAAAACTGGCAGGATTTTGCAAAGCGGGCTCCCTGTGTGTGACAACAGGCGGGGATAATCCAAGAACTTACACTGGCCCAGTGAGTCCAAACTGTGAAAAACTGTGAGTTTGAACTCTAAATGTCTTTCTACTGTCCTATTGCGGAAAACTCTTGCGAGTGGGGCAAAAAGAGGCTCCAGAAAACTCGCTCACCCAGAGGCCATTTTCAGGGAGGGACAACAGAGCATGAAAACCAGCAAGACTTTGCAAAAGCCGGCTCCGTGTGTGTGACACCAGACGGGGTAATCCAGAAAAGTACACCGGCCTAGTGTGGCCCAACTGTTTAAAACTTTGAGTTTGACCTGTATATGTCTGTCTACATTCTTCTTGCGTGAACCTCTTGCGAGTGGGGCAAAAAGAGGCTCCAGAAAACTCGCTCGGCCAGAGGCCATATTAAGAGAAGGACTACAGAGCATAAAAACGGGCTAGATTTTGCAAAAGCCAGCTCCCTGTGTGTGACACCAGGCGGGGAAAATCCAAGAATGCACACCGGCCAATGGGGCCCAACTGTGAAAAACTGATTTTGACCTGTATATTTTTGCTACTGTCCTTTTGCGTGAAACTCTTGCGAGTGGGGAAAGAAGAGGCTCCAGAAAACTCGATTGCCCAGAGGCCATTTTTAGGAATGGACTACAGAGCAAGAAAACAGGCAAGATTTGCAAAAGCCGACTCCCTGTTTGTGACACCAGGCGGGGAAAATCCAAAAAAAAAAAACACCGGCCCAGTGGAGCCCAACTGTGAAAAAATGTGAGTTTGACCTGTATATGTCTGTCTACTGCCCTCTTGCGTGTAACTCTTGCGAGTGGAGCAAAAGGAGACTCCAGAAAACTTGCTCGCCCAGAGGCCATTTTCAGAGAGTGCCTACAGAGCATGAAAACCAGCAAGACTTTGCAAAAGTCGGCTCCCTGTGTCTGACACCAGGCTGGGAAAATCCAAGAAAGTACACCGGCCCAGAGGGGCCCATCTGTGAAAAACTGTGATTTTGACCTGTATATGTCTGTCTACTGTCCTCTTGCATGAAACTCTTGCGAGTGGGGCAAAAAGAAGCTCCAGAAAACTCGCTCACCTAGAGTCCATTTTCAGGGAGGGACTACAGAACATGAAAACCGGCAAGACTTTGCAAAAGCCGACTCCCTGTGTGTGACACCAGGCGGAGAAAATCCAAGAAAAAACACCGGCCCAGTGGGGCCTAACTGTAAAAAACTGTGATTTTGACCTGTATATGTTTTCTACTGTCCTCTTCCGTGAAACTCATGCGAGTGGTGCAAAAAGAGGCTCCAGAAAACTCGCTCACCAAGAGACATTTTCAGGGAGGGACTACGGAACATGAAAACCGGAATACTTTGCAAAAGCCTGCTCCATGTGTGTGACACCAGGTGGGAAAATCCAAAAAAAAACACTTTGCAAAAGCCGGCTCCCTTGTAAGACACCTGGTGGGCAATAAAAAAGAAAGCACACCGGCGCAGTAGGGCCCAACTGTGAAAAACTGTGAGTTTGACATGTATATGTCTGTCTACTGTCCTCTTGCGTGAAACTCTCACTCACCAAGAGGTCATTTTCAGGGAGGGACTACAGAGCATGAAAACCCATATGTTAAAACTGTGAGTTTGGCCATATATGCCTGTCTACTGTACTCTTGTGTGAAAATCTTGCGAGTGGGCAAAGAGATTCTCCAGAAAAATCGCTCGCCCAGAGGACATTTTCAGGGAGGGACTACAGAGCATGAAAACTGGCAGGATTTTGCAAAGCGTTCTCCCTGTGTGTGACAACAGGTGGGGATAATCCAAGAAAGTAATCTGGCCCAGTGCGGCCCAACTGTGAAAAACTGTAAGTTTGACTTGTGTATGTCTGTCTACTGTCCTCTTGCATTAAACTTTTGCGAGTTGGGGCAAAAAGAGGCTCCAGGAAACTCGCTCGCCCAAGGCCATTTTCAGGGAGGGACAACAGAGCATGAAAACTAGCAAGACTTTGCAAAGGCGGCTCCGTGTGTGTGACACCAGTTGCAAAAATTCCAAGAAAGTACACCAGCCCAGTGGGGCCCAAATGTGAAAAACTGTGAGTTTGACCTGTATATGTCTGTCTACTGTCCTCTTGCATGAAACTCTTGCGAGTGGGGCAAAAAGAGGCTCCAGAAAACTCGCTCACCTAGAGTCCATTTTCAGGGAGGGACTACAGAACATGAAAACCGGCAAGACTTTGCAAAAGCCGACTCCCTGTGTGTGACACCAGGCGGAGAAAATCCAAGAAAAAACACCGGCCCAGTGGAGCCCAACTGTGAAAAACTGTGAGTTTGACCTGTATATGTCTGTCTACTGTCCTCTTGCGTGAATCTTGTGAGTTGGACAAAAAGAGGCTTTAGAAAACTCGCTCGCCCAAAGGCCATTTTCAGAGAGAGACTACAGAGCATGAAAACCGGCAAGACTTTTTTAAAGCCGGCTCCCTGTGTGTGACACCAGACGAGGAAAGTCCAGAAATGTACACCGGCACAGTGGGGCCAACTGCGAAAAACTGTGAGTTTGTATTGTATATGTGTGCCTACTGTCCTCTTGCATGAAACTCTTGCGAGTGGGGCAAAAAGAGGCTCCAGAAAACTCGCTAGCCAAGTGGCCAATTTCAGGGAGGGACTACAGAGCATGAAAACTGGCAAGACTTTGCAAAAGCCGGCTTCCCGTTTGTGACACCATACGGGGAAAATCCAATAAAATACACTGGCCCAGTGGAGCCCAACTGTGAAATACTGTGATTTTGATCTGTATATGTCTCTCTACTGTCCGCTTTTCTGAATCTTGCGAGTGGGGAAGAAAGGGACTCCAGGAAACTCGCTCTCCAGAGGCCATTTTCAGGGAGGGACTACAGAGTATGAAAACCGGTAAAACTTTGCAAAAGCCGGCTTCCTGTATGTGACACCAGGCGGGGATAATCCAAAAAAGTACACCGGGCCAGTAGGGCCCAACTGTGAAAAATTGTGAGTTTGACCTGTATATGTCTGTCTGCTGTGCTCTTGCGAAAAAATCTTGCGATTGGGGCAAAACGAGGCTCCAGAAAACTCGCTCGCCAGAGGCCATTTTCAGGGAGGGACTACAGAGCATGGAAACCGGCAAGACTTTGCAAAAGCTGGCTCCCTGTGTGTGACACCAGGCGGTTAATATCCAAGAAAGTACACCAGCCCAGTGGGGCCCAAATGTGAAAAACTATGAAAAAATGTGAGTTTGACTTGTATATAACTGTCTACTGTCCTCTTGCATGAAACACTTGCGCGTGGGGCAAAAAGAGGCTCCAGAAAACTCGCTCGCCAGAGGCCATACTCAGAAAGAATTTCGAAGCATGAAAACCGGCAATACTTTGCAAAGTCCGGCTCCCTGTGTGTGAAACCTGGCGGGGAAAATCCAAGAAAGTACACAGGCCCAGTGGGGCCGAAATGTGAAAAACTGTGATTTTGTTCTTTACATGTCTGCCTACTGTCCTCTTGCGTGAAACTCTTGCGAGTTGGGCAAAAAGAGGCTCCAGAAAACTTGCTCGCCCAGAGGCCATTTTCAGGGAGGGACTACAGAGCATGAAAACTGGCAGGATTTTGCAAAGCCCGCTCCCTGTGTGTGACACCAGGCGGGGAAAATCCAAAAAAGTACACCGGCCCAGTGGGGCCTAACTGTAAAAAACTGTGATTTTGACCTGTATATGTTTTCTACTGTCCTCTTCCGTGAAACTCATGCGAGTGGTGCAAAAAGAGGCTCCAGAAAACTCGCTCACCAAGAGACATTTTCAGGGAGGGACTACGGAACATGAAAACCGGAATACTTTGCAAAAGCCTGCTCCATGTGTGTGACACCAGGGGGGAAAATCCAAAAAAAAACACTTTGCAAAAGCCGGCTCCCTTGTAAGACATCTGGTGGGCAATAAAAATGAAAGCACACCGGCGCAGTAGGGCCCAACTGTGAAAAACTGTGAGTTTGACATGTATATGTCTGTCTACTGTCCTCTTGCGTGAAACTCTCACTCACCAAGAGGTCATTTTCAGGGAGGGACTACAGAGCATGAAAACCCATATGTTAAAACTGTGAGTTTGGCCGTATATGCCTGTCTACTGTACTCTTGTGTGAAAATCTTGCGAGTGGGCAAAGAGATTCTCCAGAAAAATCGCTCGCCCAGAGGACATTTTCAGGGAGGGACTACAGAGCATGAAAACTGGCAGGATTTTGCAAAGCGTTCTCCCTGTGTGTGACAACAGGCGGGGATAATCCAAGAAAGTAATCTGGCCCAGTGTGGCCCAACTGTGAAAAACTGTAAGTTTGACTTGTGTATGTCTGTCTACTGTCCTCTTGCTTTAAACTTTTGCGAGTTGGGGCAAAAAGAGGCTCCAGAAAACTCGCTCGCCCAGAGGCCATTTTCAGGGAGGGACAACAGGCATGAAAACCAGCAAGACTTTGCAAAGGCGGCTCCGTGTGTGTGACACCAGTTGCAAAAAATCCAAGAAATTATACCAGCCCAGTGGGGCCCAAATGTGAAAAACTGTGAAAAACTGTGAGTTTGACCTGTATATGTCTGTCTACTGTCCTATTGCATTAATCTCTTGCGAATGGGGCCAAAAGAGGCTCCAGAAAACTCGCTCGGCCAGAGGCCTTTTTAAAAGAAGGACTACAGAGCATGAAAATCGGCAAGATATTGCAAAAGCCGGATCCCAGTGTGTGACACCAGGCGGGAAAAATCCAAGAAAGTACAAATGCCTTGTGGGGCCCAAATGTTAAAAATGTGAGTTTGGCCTCTATATTTCTGTCTCCTGTACTCTTGTGTGAAAATCTTGCGAGTGGAGCAAAAAGAGTCTCCAGAAAAATCGGTCGACAAGAGGCCATTTTCAGGGAGGGACTACAGAGCATGAAAACTGGCAGGATTTTGCAAAGCGGGCTCCCTGTGTGTGACAACAGGCGGGGATAATCCAAGAACGTACACTGGCCCAGTGAGTCCAAACTGTGAAAAACTGTGAGTTTGACCTCTAAATGTCTTTCTACTGTCCTATTGCGGAAAACTCTTTGCGAGTGGGGCAAAAAGAGGCTCCAGAAAACTCGCTCACCCAGAGGCCATTTTCAGGGAGGGACAACAGAGCATGAAAACCAGCAAGATTTTGCAAAGGCCGGCTCCGTGTGTGTGACACCAGACAGGGTAATCCAGAAAAGTACACCGGCCTAGTGTGGCCCAACTGTTTAAAACTTTGAGTTTGACCTGTATATGTCTGTCTACATTCTTCTTGCGTGAACCTCTTGCGAGTGGGGCAAAAAGAGGCTCCAGAAAACTCGCTTGGCCAGAGGCCATATTAAGAGAAGGACTACAGAGCATAAAAACGGGCTAGATTTTGCAAAAGCCGGCTCCCTGTGTGTGACACCAGGCGGGGAAAATCCAAGAATGCACACCGGCCAATGGGGCCCAACTGTGAAAAACTGATTTTGACCTGTATATTTTTGCTACTGTCCTTTTGCGTGAAACTCTTGCGAGTGGGGAAAGAAGAGGCTCCAGAAAACTCGATTGCCCAGAGGCCATTTTTAGGAATGGACTACAGAGCAAGAAAACAGGCAAGATTTGCAAAAGCCGACTCCCTGTTTGTGACACCAGGCGGGGAAAATCCAAAAAAAAAACACCGGCCCAGTGGAGCCCAACTGTGAAAAAATGTGAGTTTGACCTGTATATGTCTGTCTACTGCCCTCTTGCGTGTAACTCTTGCGAGTGGAGCAAAAGGAGACTCCCGAAAACTTGCTCGCCCAGAGGCCATTTTCAGAGAGTGCCTACAGAGCATGAAAACCAGCAAGACTTTGCAAAAGTCGGCTCCCTGTGTCTGACACCAGGCTGGGAAAATCCAAGAAAGTACACCGGCCCAGAGGGGCCCATCTGTGAAAAACTGTGATTTTGACCTGTATATGTCTGTCTACTGTCCTCTTGCGTGAAACTCTTGCGAGTGGGGCAAAAAGAGGCTCCAGAAAACTCGCTCACCTAGAGTCCATTTTCAGGGAGGGACTACAGAACATGAAAACCGGCAAGACTTTGCAAAAGCCGACTCCCTGTGTGTGACACCAGGCGGAGAAAATCCAAGAAAAAACACCGGCCCAGTGGAGCCCAACTGTGAAAAACTGTGAGTTTGACCTGTATATGTCTGTCTACTGTCCTCTTCCGTGAATCTTGTGAGTTGGACAAAAAGAGGCTTTAGAAAACTCGCTCGCCCAAAGGCCATTTTCAGAGAGAGACTACAGAGCATGAAAACCGGCAAGACTTTTTTAAAGCCGGCTCCCTGTGTGTGACACCAGACGAGGAAAATCCAGAAATGTACACCGGCACAGTGGGGCCAACTGCGAAAAACTGTGAGTTTGTATTGTATATGTGTGCCTACTGTCCTCTTGCATGAAACTCTTGCGAGTGGGGCAAAAAGAGGCTCCAGAAAACTCGCTAGCCAAGTGGCCAATTTCAGGGAGGGACTACAGAGCATGAAAACTGGCAAGACTTTGCAAAAGCCGGCTTCCCGTTTGTGACACCATACGGGGAAAATCCAATAAAATACACTGGCCCAGTGGAGCCCAACTGTGAAATACTGTGAGTTTGATCTGTATATGTCTGTCTACTGTCCGCTTTCGTGAATCTTGCGAGTGGGGAAGAAAGGGGCTCCAGGAAACTCGCTCTCCAGAGGCCATTTTCAGGGAGGGACTACAGAGTATGAAAACCGGTAAAACTTTGCAAAAGCCGGCTTCCTGTATGTGACACCAGGCGGGGATAATCCAAAAAAGTACACCGGGCCAGTAGGGCCCAACTGTGAAAAATTGTGAGTTTGACCTGTATATGTCTGTCTGCTGTGCTCTTGCGAAAAAATCTTGCGATTGGGGCAAAACGAGGCTCCAGAAAACTCGCTCGCCAGAGGCCATTTTCAGGGAGGGACTACAGAGCATGGAAACTGGCAAGACTTTGCAAAAGCTGGCTCCCTGTGTGTGACACCAGGCGGTTAATATCCAAGAAAGTACACCGGCCCAGTGAGGCCCAACTGTGAAAAACTATTTTTGACCTGTATATATCTCTCTACTGTCCTTTTGCGTGAAAATCTTGCGAGTCAGGCAAAAAGAGGCTCCAGAAAACTCGCTCGCCAGAGGCCATTTTTAGGGAGGGACTACAGAGCATGAAAACCGGCAAGACTTTGCAAAGCCGGCTACCTGTGTGTGACAGCAGTATGGGAAAATCTAATAACGTACACCGGCCCAATGTAGCCCAACTGTGAAAAACTGATTTTGACCTGTTTATGTCGGTCTACTGTACTATTGTGTGAAAATCTTGCGAGTGGGGCAAAAGGAGTCTCCAGAAAACTCGCTGGGTCAGAGATCTTTTTCAGGAGGGACTACAGAGCATGAAAACCGGCAAGACTTTGCAAAAGCCGGCTCCTTGCGTGTGAAACCAGGCAGAGATAATCCAAGAAACTACACCAGCCCAGTGGGGCCCAACTGTGAAAACTCTGAGTTTGACCTGTACATGTCTCTCTACTGTCCTCTGCTTGAAAATCTTGCGAGTGGGGCAAAAAGAGTCTCCAGAAAACTCGCTAACCAAGTGGCCATTTTTAGGGCGGGACTACAGAGCATGAAAACTGGCAAGACTTTGCAAAAGCCAGCTCCATATGTGTGACACGAGACGGGGAAATCCAAGAAATTCCACCGGCCCAGTGGGGCCCAACTGTGAATAACTGTGAGTTTGACCTGTATATGTCTGTCTACTGTACTCTTGCGTGAAACTATTGCTAGTGGGGCAAAAATAGGCTCCAGAAAACACGCTCGCCCATATGCCATTTTCAAGGAGGGACTACAAAGCATGAAAACCGGCAAAAATTAGCAAAAGTCGGCTCCCTTTGTGACACCAGTTGGGGAAAATCCAAGAAAGTACACCGGCCCAGTGTGGCCCTACAGTTAAAATTGTGTGATTGACCTCTATATGTCTTTCTACTGTTCTCTTGCGTGAAACTCTTGTGAGTGGGGCAAAAAGAGGCTCCAGAAATCTCGCTCGTCCAGAGGCCATCTTCAGGGAACGACTACAGAGCATGAAAAACGGCAAGAGTTTGCAAAAGCCGGCTCCCATGTGTGACACAAGGAGGGGAAAATCCTAGAATATGCAACGGCCCAGTGGGGCCCAACTGTGAAAAAATGAGTTTTTATTGTATATGTGTGCCTACTGTCCCCTTTCTTGAAAAACTTGCGAGTGGGGCAAAAAGAGGCTCCAGAAAACTCGTTCGGCCAGAGGCCATTTTAAGAGAGGGACTACGGAGCATGAAAACCTACAAGACATTGCAAAAGACGGCTCCCTTTGTGTGACACCAGGCGGGGAAAATTCAAGAAAGTACACCACCCCGTAAGGCCCAAATGTGAAAAACTGTGAAAAACTGTAAGTTTGACCTGAATATGTCTGTCTATTGTCCTCTTGCGTGAAACTCTTGCAAATGGGGCAAAAAGAGGCTCCAGAAAACTCGGTCGGCCAGAGGCCATTTTAAAAAAGGGACTACGGAGCATGCAAACCGGCAAGACATTGCAAAAGACGGCTCCCTTTTGTGACACCAGGCGGGAAAATTCCAAGAAAGTACACCGTCCCAGTGGATCCCAACTGTGAAAAACTGTGAGTTTGTCTTGTATATGTCTGTCTGCTGTCCTCTTGCGTGAAACTCTTGCGAGTGGGGCCAACGGAGGCTCCAGAAAACTCGCTCGCCCAGAGGCCATTTTCAGGGAGTTACAACAGATAATGAAAACCGGAAAGACTTTTCAAAAGCCGGCTCCGTGTGTGTGACACCAGGCGGGGAAAATTCAAGAAAGTACACCAGCCCAGTGGGGCCCAAATAAGAAAAATTGTGAATTTGACCTGTATATATCTGTCTACTCTCCTCTTGCCTGAAACACTTGAGAATGGGGCAAAAAGAGGCTCCTGAAAACTCGTTCGGCCAGAGGCCATTTTAAGAGAGGGACTACGGAGCATGACAACCGGCAAGACATTGCAAAAGACAGCTCCCTTTGTGTGACACCAGGCGGGAAAATCCAAGAAAGTACACCGTCCCAGGGGGCCCAACTGTATATAACTGTGAATTTGACCTGTATATGTCTGTCTACTGTCCTCTTGCGTGAAACTCTTGCGAGTGGGGCAAAAAAGAGGCTCCAGAAAAATCGCTCGTCCAGAGGCCATTTTCAGGGAGGGACTACAGAGCATGGAAACTGGCAAGACTTTGCAAAAGCTGGCTCCCTGTGTGTGACACCAGGCGGTTAATATCCAAGAAAGTACACCAGCCCAGTGGGGCCCAAATGTGAAAAACTGTGAAAAAATGTGAGTTTGACTTGTATATATCTCTCTACTGTCCTCTTGCGTGAAACCCTTTCGAGTGGGGCAAAAAGAGGCTCCAGAAATCTCGCTCGCCAGAGGCCATACTCAGGGAGAATTTCGGAGCATAAAAACCGGCAAAACTTTGCAAAAGCCGGCTCCCTGTGTGTGAAACCCGGCGGAGAAAATCCAAGAAAGTACACCGGCCCAGTGGGGCCGAAATGTGAAAAACTGTAATTTTGTTCTTTACATGTCTGCCTACTGTCCTCTTGCGTGAAACTCTTGCGAGTTGGGCAAAAAGAGGCTCCAGAAAACTTGCTCGCCCAGAGGCCATTTTCAGGGAGGGACTACAGAGCATGAAAACTGGCAGGATTTTGCAAAGCCCGCTCCCTGTGTGTGACACCAGGCGGGGAAAATCCAAAAAAGTACACCGGCCCGGTGGGGCCTAACTGTAAAAAACTGTGATTTTGACCTGTATATGTTTTCTACTGTCTTCTTCCGTGAAACTCATGCGAGTGGTGCAAAAAGAGGCTCCAGAAAACTCGCTCACCAAGAGACATTTTCAGGAAGGGACTATGGAACATGAAAACCAGAATACTTTGCAAAAGCCTGCTCCATGTGTGTGACACCAGGGAGGAAAATCCAAAAAAAAAAACACTTTGCAAAAGCCGGCTCCCTTGTGAGACACCTGGTGGGCAATAAAAAAGAAAGTACACCGGCGCAGTAGGGCCCAACTGTGAAAAACTGTGAGTTTGACATGTTTATGTCTGTCTACTGTCCTCTTGCGTGAAACTCTCACTCACCAAGAGGTCATTTTCAGGAAGGGACTATAGAGCATGAAAACCCATATGTTAAAACTGTGAGTTTGGCAGTATATGCCTGTCTACTGTACTCTTGTGTGAAAATCTTGCGAGTGGGCAAAGAGATTCTCCAGAAAAATCGCTCGCCCAGAGGACATTTTCAGGGAGGGACTACAGAGCATGAAAACTGGCAGGATTTTGCAAAGCGTTCTCCCTGTGTGTGACAACAGGCGGGGATAATCCAAGAAAGTAATCTGGCCCAGTGCGGCCCAACTGTGAAAAACTGTAAGTTTGACTTGTGTATGTCTGTCTACTGTCCTCTTGCTTTAAACTTTTGCGAGTTGGGGCAAAAAGAGGCTCCAGAAAACTCGCTCGCCCAGAGGCCATTTTCAGGGAGGGACAACAGAGCATGAAAACCAGCAAGACTTTGCAAAGGCGGCTCCGTGTGTGTGACACCAGTTGCAAAAAATCCAAGAAAGTACACCAGCCCAGTGGGGCCCAAATGTGAAAAACTGTGAAAAACTGTGAGTTTGACCTGTATATGTCTGTCTACTGTCCTATTGCATTAATCTCTTGCGAATGGGGCCAAAAGAGGCTCCAGAAAACTCGCTCGGCCAGAGGCCTTTTTAAAAGAAGGACTACATTCATGAAAATCGGCAAGATTTTGCAAAAGCCGGATCCCAGTGTGTGACACCAGGCGGGAAAAATCCAAGAAAGTACAAATACCTTGTGGGGCCCAAATGTTAAAAATGTGAGTTTGGCCTCTATATATCTGTCTCCTGTACTCTTGTGTGAAAATCTTGCGAGTGGAGCAAAAAGAGTCTCCAGAAAAATCGGTCGACAAGAGGCCATTTTCAGGGAGGGACTACAGAGCATGAAAACTGGCAGGATTTTGCAAAGCGGGCTCCCTGTGTGTGACAACAGGCGGGGATAATCCAAGAACGTACACTGGCCCAGTGAGTCCAAACTGTGAAAAACTGTGAGTTTGACCTCTAAATGTCTTTCTACTGTCCTATTGCGGAAAACTCTTTGCGAGTGGGGCAAAAAGAGGCTCCAGAAAACTCGCTCACCCAGAGGCCATTTTCAGGGAGGGACAACAGAGCATGAAAACCAGCAAGACTTTGCAAAAGCCGGCTCCGTGTGTGTGACACCAGACGGGGTAATCCAGAAAAGTACACCGGCCTAGTGTGGCCCAACTGTTTAAAACTTTGAGTTTGACCTGTTTATGTCTGTCTACATTCTTCTTGCGTGAACCTCTTCCGAGTGGGGCAAAAAGAGGCTCCAGAAAACTCGCTCGGCCAGAGGCCATATTAAGAGAAGGACTACAGAGCATAAAAACGGGCTAGATTTTGCAAAAGCCGGCTCCCTGTGTGTGACACCAGGCGGAGAAAATCCAAGAATGCACACCGGCCAATGGGGCCCAACTGTGAAAAACTGATTTTGACCTGTATATTTTTGCTACTGTCCTTTTGCGTGAAACTCTTGCGAGTGGGGAAAGAAGAGGCTCCAGAAAACTCGATTGCCCAGAGGCCATTTTTAGGAATGGACTACAGAGCAAGAAAACAGGCAAGATTTGCAAAAGCCGACTCCCTGTTTGTGACACCAGGCGGGGAAAATCCAAAAAAAAAACACCGGCCCAGTGGAGCCCAACTGTGAAAAAATGTGAGTTTGACCTGTATATGTCTGTCTACTGCCCTCTTGCGTGTAACTCTTGCGAGTGGAGCAAAACGAGACTCCCGAAAACTTGCTCGCCCAGAGGCCATTTTCAGAGAGTGCCTACAGAGCATGAAAACCAGCAAGACTTTGCAAAAGTCGGCTCCCTGTGTCTGACACCAGGCTGGGAAAATCCAAGAAAGTACACCGGCCCAGAGGGGCCCATCTGTGAAAAACTGTGATTTTGACCTGTATATGTCTGTCTACTGTCCTCTTGCGTGAAACTCTTGCGAGTGGGGCAAAAAGAGGCTCCAGAAAACTCGCTCACCTAGAGTCCATTTTCAGGGAGGGACTACAGAACATGAAAACCGGCAAGACTTTGCAAAAGCCGACTCCCTGTGTGTGACACCAGGCGGAGAAAATCCAAGAAAAAACACCGGCCCAGTGGAGCCCAACTGTGAAAAACTGTGAGTTTGACCTGTATATGTCTGTCTACTGTCCTCTTGCGTGAATCTTGTGAGTTGGACAAAAAGAGGCTTTAGAAAACTCGCTCGCCCAAAGGCCATTTTCAGAGAGAGACTACAGAGCATGAAAACCGGCAAGACTTTTTTAAAGCCGGCTCCCTGTGTGTGACACCAGACGAAGAAAATCCAGAAATGTACACCGGCACAGTGGGGCCAACTGCGAAAAACTGTGAGTTTGTATTGTATATGTGTGCCTACTGTCCTCTTGCATGAAACTCTTGCGAGTGGGGCAAAAAGAGGCTCCAGAAAACTCGCTAGCCAAGTGGCCAATTTCAGGGAGGGACTACAGAGCATGAAAACTGGCAAGACTTTGCAAAAGCCGGCTTCCCGTTTGTGACACCATACGGGGAAAATCCAATAAAATACACTGGCCCAGTGGAGCCCAACTGTGAAATACTGTGAGTTTGATCTGTATATGTCTGTCTACTGTCCGCTTTCGTGAATCTTGCGAGTGGGGAAGAAAGGGGCTCCAGGAAACTCGCTCTCCAGAGGCCATTTTCAGGGAGGGACTACAGAGTATGAAAACCGGTAAAACTTTGCAAAAGCCGGCTTCCTGTATGTGACACCAGGCGGGGATAATCCAAAAAAGTACACCGGGCCAGTAGGGCCCAACTGTGAAAAATTGTGAGTTTGACCTGTATATGTCTGTCTGCTGTGCTCTTGCGAAAAAATCTTGCGATTGGGGCAAAACGAGGCTCCAGAAAACTCGCTCGCCAGAGGCCATTTTCAGGGAGGGACTACAGAGCATGGAAACCGGCAAGACTTTGCAAAAGCTGGCTCCCTGTGTGTGACACCAGGCGGTTAATATCCAAGAAAGTACACCGGCCCAGTGAGGCCCAACTGTGAAAAACTGATTTTGACCTGTATATATCTCTCTACTGTCCTTTTGCGTGAAAATCTTGCGCGTGGGGCAAAAAGAGGCTCCAGAAAACTCGCTCGCCAGAGGCCATTTTTAGGGAGGGACTACAGAGCATGAAAACCGGCAAGACTTTGCAAAGCCGGCTACCTGTGTGTGACAGCAGTATGGGAAAATCTAATAACGTACACCGGCCCAATGGAGCCCAACTGTGAAAAACTGATTTTGACCTGTTTATGTCGGTCTACTGTACTATTGTGTGAAAATCTTGCGAGTGGGGCAAAAGGAGTCTCCAGAAAACTCGCTGGGTCAGAGACCTTTTTCAGGAGGGACTACAGAGCATGAAAACCGGCAAGACTTTGCAAAAGCCGGCTCCTTGCGTGTGAAACCAGGCAGAGATAATCCAAGAAACTACACCAGCCCAGTGGGGCCCAACTGTGAAAACTCTGAGTTTGACCTGTACATGTCTCTCTACTGTCCTCTGCTTGAAAATCTTGCGAGTGGGGCAAAAAGAGTCTCCAGAAAACTCGCTAACCAAGTGGCCATTTTTAGGGAGGGACTACAGAGCATGAAAACTGGCAAGACTTTGCAAAAGCCAGCTCCATATGTGTGACACAAGACGGGGAAATCCAAGAAATTCCACCGGCCCAGTGGGGCCCAACTGTGAAAAACTGTGAGTTTGACCTGTATATGTCTGTCTACTGTACTCTTGCGTGAAACTATTGCTAGTGGGGCAAAAATAGGCTCCAGAAAACACGCTCGCCCATATGCCATTTTCAAGGAGGGACTACAAAGCATGAAAACCGGCAAAAATTAGCAAAAGTCGGCTCCCTTTGTGACACCAGTTGGGGAAAATCCAAGAAAGTACACCGGCCCAGTGTGGCCCTACAGTTAAAATTGTGTGATTGACCTCTATATGTCTTTCTACTGTTCTCTTGCGTGAAACTCTTGTGAGTGGGGCAAAAAGAGGCTCCAGAAATCTCGCTCGCCCAGAGGCCATCTTCAGGGAACGACTACAGAGCATGAAAAACGGCAAGAGTTTGCAAAAGCCGGCTCCCATGTGTGACACAAGGCGGGGAAAATCCTAGAATATGCAACGGCCCAGTGGGGCCCAACTGTGAAAAAATGAGTTTTTATTGTATATGTGTGCCTACTGTCCCCTTTCTTGAAAAACTTGCGAGTGGGGCAAAAAGAGGCTCCAGAAAACTCGTTCGGCCAGAGGCCATTTTAAGAGAGGGACTACGGAGCATGAAAACCTACAAGACATTGCAAAAGACGGCTCCCTTTGTGTGACACCAGGCGGGGAAAATTCAAGAAAGTACACCAGCCCGTAAGGCCCAAATGTGAAAAACTGTGAAAAACTGTGAGTTTGACCTGAATATGTCTGTCTATTGTCCTCTTGCGTGAAACTCTTGCAAATGGGGCAAAAAGAGGCTCCAGAAAACTCGGTCGGCCAGAGGCCATTTTAAAAAAGGGACTACGGAGCATGCAAACCGGCAAGACATTGCAAAAGACGGCTCCCTTTGTGTGACACCAGGCGGGAAAATTCCAAGAAAGTACACCGTCCCAGTGGATCCCAACTGTGAAAAACTGTGAGTTTGTCTTGTATATGTCTGTCTGCTGTCCTCTTGCGTGAAACTCTTGCGAGTGGGGCCAACGGAGGCTCCAGAAAACTCGCTCGCCCAGAGGCCATTTTCAGGGAGTTACAACAGATAATGAAAATCGGCAAGACTTTTCAAAAGCCGGCTCCGTGTGTGTGACACCAGGCGGGGAAAATTCAAGAAAGTACACCAGCCCAGTGGGGCCCAAATAAGAAAAATTGTGAATTTGACCTGTATATATCTGTCTACTCTCCTCTTGCCTGAAACACTTGAGAATGTGGCAAAAAGAGGCTCCTGAAAACTCGTTCGGCCAGAGGCCATTTTAAGAGAGGGACTACGGAGCATGACAACCGGCAAGACATTGCAAAAGACAGCTCCGTTTGTGTGACACCAGGCGGGAAAATCCAAGAAAGTACACCGTCCCAGGGGGCCCAACTGTATATAACTGTGAATTTGACCTGTATATGTCTGTCTACTGTCCTCTTGTGTGAAACTCTTGCGATTGAGGCAAAAAAAGGCTCCAGAAAAATCGCTCGTCCAGAGGCCATTTTCAGGGAAGGACTACAGAGCATGAAAACCGACAAGACTTTGCAAAAGCCGGCTCCCTGTGTGTGACACCAGGCGGGGAAAATCCAAGAATGTACACCGACCCAGTGGGGCCCAACTGTGAAATACTGTGAATTTGTATTGTATATGAGTGCCTACTTCCTCTTGCTTGAAACTCTTGCGAGTGGGGCAAAAAAAGCTCCAGAAAACTCGCTCGCCCAGAGGCCATTTTCAGGGAGGGACTACAGAGCATGAAAACTGGCAAGACTTTGCAAAAGCCAGCTCCCTGTGTGTGACACCAGGCGGGGAAAATCTAAGAAAGTACACCGGCTGAGTGGGGCCCTACTGTGAAAAACTGATTTTGACCTGTATATGTCTGTCTACTGTCCTCTTGCGTGAAAATCTTGCGAGTGGGGCAAAAAGAGGATCCAGAAAACTCGCTCGCCCAGAGGCCATTTTCAAGGAGGTACAACAGAGCATGAAAACCGGCAAGACTTTGCAAGGGTCGGCTCCCTGTGTGTGACACCAGGAGGGGAATATCCAAGAAAGTACACAGGCCCAGTGAGCCCAACTGTAAAAAACTGTGAGTTTGGCCTGTATATGTCTGTCTACTGTCCTCTTGCGTGAAACTCTTGCGAGTGGGGCAAAGGAGGCTCCAGAAATTTGCTCATCAAGAGACCATTTTTAGGGAGGGACTACAGAGCATGAAAACCGGCAAGACTTTGCAAAAGCCGGCTCACTGTGTGTGAAAACAGGCGGGAAAATCCAGGAAAGTTCACCGGCCCAATGGGGCCAAGTGTGAAAAATTGTGAGTTTGACCTTCTATGTCTGTCTACTGTCCGCTTGCGTGAAAGTCTTGCGAGTGGGGCAAAAAGAGGCTCCAGAAATCTCGCTTGCTCAGAGGCCATATTTAGGAAGTGACTACAGAGTAAGAAAACCGGGAGAATTTGCAAAAAACGGCTCCTTGTGTTTTACACCAGGCTGGGAAAATGCAAGAAAGTCCACTGGCCCAGTGAGGCCTAACTGTGAAAAACTGTGAGTTTGACGTGTATATGTCTGTCTACTGTGCTCTTGCTTGAAATTCTTGCGAGTGGGGCAAACAGAGGCTCCAAAAACTCGCTAGCCATGTGGCCATTTACAGAGAGGGAATACAGAGCATGAAAATTAGCAAGACTTTACAAAAGCCGCTACATCTGTGTGACACCAGGCGGGGAAAATCCAAGAAAAAACACCGGCCCTGTGGATCCCAACTGTGAAAAACTGCTAGTTTGACCTGTATATGTCTGTCTACTGTCCTCGTTCGTTAAACTTGCGAGTGGTGAAAAATGAGGCTCCAGAAAACTCGCTAGACAAGTGGCCATTTTCAGAGAGGGACTACAGAGCATGAAAACCGGCAAAACTTTGCAAAAGCCAGCTCCCTGTATGTGACATCAGGCGGGGATAATCCAAGAAAGTACACCGGCCCAGTGGGGCCCAACTATGAAAAATTGTGAGTTTGACCTGTATATGTCTGTCTACTCTCCTCTTGCGTAAAAATCTTGCGAGTGGGGCAAAAAGAGGCTCCAGAAAACTCGCTCGCCATAGGCCATTAGAAGGGAGGGACTACAGAACATGAAAACCGGCAAAACTTTGCAAAAGCCAGCTCCCAATGTGTGACACCAGGCGGGGAAAATCCAACAAAGTACACCGGCTCAGTGGGTCCCAACTGTGAAAAACTGATTTTGACCTGTATATGTATGTCTACTGTCCTCTTGCGTGAAACTCTTGCGAGTGGTATAAAAAGAGGCTCCAGAAAACTCGCTTGCCAGAGGCTATTTTCAGGGAGAGACAACAGAGCATGAAAACCGGCAAGATTTTGCAAATATCGGCTCCGTGTGTGACACCAGGCGGAAAAAATCCAAGAAAGTACACCAGCCCAGTGGGGCCCAAATGTGAAAAACTGTGAAAACCTGTGAGTTTGACCTGTATATGTCTGTCTGCTGTCCTTTTGCGTGAAACTCTTGCGAGTGGGCAAAAAGATTCTCCAGAAAACTCGATTGCCCAGAGGCCATTTTCAGGAAGGGACTACAGAGCATGAAAACCGGCAAGATTTGCAAAAGCCGGCTCCCTGTGTGTGACACCAGGCGGGGAAAATCCAAGAAAGTACATTGGCCCAGTGGGACCCAACTGTGAAAAACTGTGAGTTTGACCTGTATATGTCTGTCTATTGTCCTCTTGCGTGAAAATCTTGCGAGCGGGGCAAAAAGAGGCTCCAGAACTCTCGCTCGCCAGAGGCCATTTTTAGGGAGGGACTACAGAGCATGTAAACCGGCAAAACTTTGCAAATCCTGCTCCCTGTGTGTGACACCAGGCGGGGATAATCAAAAAAAGTACAACGGCCCAATGGGGCCCAACTGTGAAAAACTGTGAGTTTGACCTGTGTATGTAAGTCTACTGTCCTCTTTCTTGAAACTCTTGTGAGTGGGGCAAAAAGAAGCTCCAGAGAACTCGCTAGCCAAGTGGCCATTTTCAGGGAGAAACCACAGAGCATGAAAACCTGCAAAACTTTGCAAAGGCCGGCTCACTCTATGTGACACTTGGCGGGGATAATCCAAGAAAGTACACCAGCCCAGTGGGGCCCAACTGTGAAAAACTGTGAGTTTGACCTGTGTATGTCTGTCTACTGTGCTCTTGCTGGAAACACTTGCGAATGGGGCAAAAAGAAGCTCCAGAAAACTCGATTGCCCAGAGGACATTTTCTGGACGGGACTACAGAGCATGAAAACCAGCAAGATTTGCAAAAGCCGAATCCCTGTGTGTTACACCAGGTGGGGAAAATCGAAGAAAATACACCGGCCCAGTGGAGCCCAACTGTGGAAAACTGTGAGTTTGACCTGTATATGTCTGTCTACTGTCCCCTTACGTGGAAATCTTGCGAGTGGGGCAAAAAGAGGCTCCAGACAACTCGGTCGCCAGAGGCCATATTCCGGGAGGGACTACAGAGCATGAAAACCGGCAAAACTTTGCAAAAGCCGGCTCCCTGTGTGTGACACCAGGCGGGGAAAATACATGAAAGTACACCGGCCCAGTGGGGCCCAACTGTGAAAAACTGTGAGTTTCACTGTATATGTCTGTCTACTGTCCTCTTACGTGGAAATCTTGCGAGTGGGGCAAAAAGAGGCTCCAGACAACTCGGTCGCCAGAGGCCATATTCAGGGAGGGACTACAGAGCATGAAAACCGGCAAAACTTTGCAAAAGCCTGCTCCCTGTGTGTGACACCATGCGGGGAAAATCCAAGAAAGTACACCGGCCCAGTGGGGCCCAACTTTGAAAAACTGATTTTGACCTGTATATGTCTGTTTTCTGTCCTCTTGCGTGAAACTCTTGCGAGTGGTGCATAAGGAGGCTCCGGAAATCTCTCTCGCCAGAGGCCATATTCAGGGAGGGACAACAGAGCATGAAAACCGGCAAGACTTTGCAAAAGCCGGCTCCGTGTGTGTGACACCTGGCGAGGAATATTCAAGAAAATACACCAGCCCAGTGGGGCCCAAATGTGAAAACTGTGAAAAACTGTGAGTTCGACCTGTATATTTCTGTCTACTCTCATCTTCCGAGAAATTCTTGCGAGTGGGGCAAAAAGAGGCTCCAGACAACTCGGTCGCCAGAGGCCATATTCATGGAGGGACAACAGAGCATGAAACCGGCAAGACTTTGCAAAAGCCGGCTCTCTGTGTGTGAAACCAGGCGGAGAAAATCAAAGAATGTACACCGGCCCCTTGGGGCCCAACTGTGAAAAACTGTGAGTTTTTATTTTATATGTGTGCCTACTGTACTCTTGCGTGAAACACTTGCGAGTGGGGCAAAAAGAGGCTCCAGAAAACCCGCTCGCCCAGAGGCCATATTCAGGGAGGGACTACAGAGCTAGAAAACCGGTAAGATTTACAAAACTCGACTCCCTGTGTGTGACACCAGGGGGAGAAAACCCAAGAAAGTACAACCGCCCAGTAGCGCCCAACTGTGAAAAACTCTGTGTTTGACATGTATATTTCTGTCTACAGTCATCTTGCGAAAAATTCTTGCGAGTGGGGCAAAAAGAGGCTCCAGAAAACTCGCACTCCATGAGGCCATATTCAGGGAGGGACTACAGAGCATGAAAACCGGCAAGACTTTTCAAAAGCCGGCTCCCTTTGTGTGATACCAGGCGGGAAAAATCCAATAAAGTATCCCGGCCCAGTGGGGCCCAAATGTGAAAAACTGTGAGTTTGACCTGTATATGTTTGTCTATGTCCTATTGCGTGAATCTCTTGCGAGTGGGGCAAAAAGAGGCTCCAGAAAACTCGCACTCCCAGAGGCCATTTTCAGAGAGGGACTACAGAGCATGAAAATCGGCATGAATTTGCAAAAGCCTTCTCTGTGTGCGTGAAACCAGGCGAAGAAAATCAAAGAATGTACACCGGCCCAGTGGGGCCCAACTGTGAAATACTGTGAGTTTTTATTGTATATGTGTGCCTACTGTCCTCTTGCGTGAAACTCTTGCGAGTGGGGCAAAAAGAGGCTCCAGATAACTCGCTTGCCCAGAGGCCATTTTCAGGGAGGGACTACAGAGCATATAAACCGGCAAGACTTTGCAAAAGCCGGCTCCCTGTGTGTGACACCAGGCGGGGAAAATCCCAGAATGTACACTGGACCAGAGGGGCCCAACTGTGAAAAACTCTGAGTTTGTATTTTATATGTGGGCCTACTGTACTCTTGCGGGAAACTCTTGCGAGTGGGGCAAAAAGAGGCTCCAGAAAACTCGCTCGCCCAGAGGCCATATTCAGGGAAGGACTACAGAGCTAGAAAACTGGCAAGATTTACAAAAGCCGGCTCCCTGTGTGTGACACCAGGGGGAGAAATCCCAAGAAAGTACAACCACCCAGTGGGGCCCAACTGTGAAAAGCTTTGAGTTTGACCTGTATATTTCTGTCTACTCTCATCTTGCGAGAAATTCTTGCAAGTGGGGCAAAAAGAGGCTCCAGAAAATTCGCACACCAAGAGGCCATATTCAGGGAGGGACTACAGAGCATGAAAACCGGCAAGACTTTCAAAAGCCGGCTCCCTTTGTCTGACACCAGGCGGGGAAAATCCAATAATGTACCCCGGCCCTGTGGGGCCCAACTGTGAAAAACTGTGAGATTGACCTGTATATGTCTGTCTACTGTCCTATTGCGTGAAACTCTTGCGAGTGGGGCAAAAAGAGGCTCCAGAAAACTCGCACGCCCAGAGGCCATTTTTAGGGAGGGACTACAGAGCATGAAAATCGGCAAGAATTTGCAAAAGCCATCTCCGTGTGTGTGACACCAGGCGGGGAATATCCAAGAAAGTATACCGGCCCTGTGGGGCCCAACTGTGAAAAACTGTGAGTTAGACCTGTCTATGTGTGTCTACTGTCCTCTTGCGTGAAACTCTTGCGAGTGGGGCAAAAAGAGGCTCCAGAAAACTCGCTTGCCCAGACGCCATTTTCAGGAAGGGACGACAGAACAAGAAAACAGGCAAGATTTGCAAAAGCCGGCTCTCTATGTGTGAAACCAGGCGAAAAAATCCAAGAAAATACACCGGCCCAGTGGGGCCCAACTGTGAAAAATTGTGAGTTTGACCTGTATATGACTGTCTACTTTCCTCTTGTGTGAAACTCTTGCGAGTGGGGCAAATAGAGGCTCCAGAAAACTCGCTCGCCCAGAGATCATTTTCAGGGTGGAACAACAGAGCATGAAAACCGGCAAGATTTTGCAGAAACCCGCTCCATGCATTAGACAGCAGGCGGGGAATATCCAAGAAAGTACACCAGCCCAGTGTGGCCCAAATGTGAAAAACTGTGAAAAAGTGTGAGTTTGACCTGTATGTGTGTGTCTACTGTCCTATTGCGTGAAACTCTTGCGAGTGGGGCAAAAAGAGTCTCCAGAAAACTCGCTCACCCAGAGGCCATTTTCAGGGAGGGACTACAGAGCATGAAAACCGCAAAAATTTGCCAAAGCCTGCTTCCTTTGTTTGACACCAGGCGGAAAATAACCAGGAAAGTACACTGGACAGTGGGGCCCAACTGTGAAAAACTAGTTTGACCTGTATATGTCTGTCTACTTTTTCTTGCGTGAAACTCTTGCGAGTAGGGCAAAAGGAGGCTCCTGAAAACTCCATCGCGCAGAGGCCATTTTCAGAGGGGGACTACAGAGCATGAAAGTGCCAAGACTTTGCAAAAGACGGATCCCTTTGTGTGAGACCAGGCGGGAAAAATCCAAGAAACTACACCGACCAAGTGGGGCCCAACTGTGAAACCCTGTGAGTCTTGCCTGTATGTGTCTGTCTACTATCCTCTTGTGTGAAACTCATGCGAGTGGGGCAAAAAGAGGCTCCAGAAAATTCGCTCGCCCAAAGGCCATTTTAAGGGAGGGACTACAGAGCATGAAAACCGGCAAGACTTTGCAAAAGCCGCTCCGTGTGTGTGACACCAGGTGGGGAAAATTCAAGAAAATATACCAGCCCAATGGGCCCAAATGT
Source organism: Suncus etruscus (assembly GCF_024139225.1). Taxonomy (NCBI): domain Eukaryota; kingdom Metazoa; phylum Chordata; class Mammalia; order Eulipotyphla; family Soricidae; genus Suncus; species Suncus etruscus. The sequence goes on along the minus strand of NW_026060331.1, from coordinate 3,220 downwards.
GAAAAACTGTGAACAACTGTGAGTTTGTCCTGTATATATCTGTCTACTGTCCTTTTGCGTTAAACTCTTGCAAATGGGGCAAAAATAGGCTCCAGAAAACTCGCTCGCCCAGAGGCCATATTCAGGGAAGGACTACAGAGCTAGAAAACTGGCAAGATTTACAAAAGCCGGCTCCCTGTGTGTGACACCAGGGGGAGAAATCTCAAGAAAGTACAACCACCCAGTGGGGCCCAACTGTGTAAAACTCTGAGTTTGACCTGTATATTTCTGTCTACTCTCATCTTGCGAGAAATTCTTGCGAGTGGGGCAAAAAGAGGCTCCAGAAAATTCGCACACCAAGAGGCCATATTCAGGGAGGGACTACAGAGCATGAAAACCGGCAAGACTTTCAAAAGCCGGCTCCCTTTGTGTGACATCAGGCGGGGAAAATCGAATAATGTACCCCGGCCCTGTGGGGCCCAACTGTGAAAAACTGTGAGATTGACCTGTATATGTCTGTCTACTGTCCTATTGCTTGAAACACTTGTGAGTGGGGCAAAAAGAGGCTCCAGAAAACTCGCACGCCCAGAGGCCATTTTCAGGGAGGGACTACAGAGCATGAAAATCGGCAAGAATTTGCAAAAGCCGTCTCCGTGTGTGTGACACCAGGCGGGGAATATCCAAGAAAGTATACCGGCCCTGTGGGGATCAACTGTGAAAAACTGTGAGATTGACCTGTCTATGTGTGTCTACTGTCCTCTTGCGTGAAACTCTTGCGAGTGGGGCAAAAAGAGGCTCCAGAAAACTCGCTTGCCCAGACGCCATTTTCAGGAAGGGACGACAGAACAAGAAAACAGGCAAGATTTGCAAAAGCTGGCTCTCTATGTGTGAAACCAGGCGAAAAAATCCAAGAAAATACACCAGCCCAGTGGGGCCCAACTGTGAACAATTGTGAGTTTGACCTGTATATGACTGTCTACTTTCCTCTTGTGTGAAACTCTTGCGAGTGGGGCAAATAGAGGCTCCAGAAAACTCGCTCGCCCAGAGATCATATTCAGGGTGGAACAACAGAGCATGAAAACCGGCAAGATTTTGCAGAAGCCGGCTCCGTGTGTTAGACAGCAGGCGGGGAATATCCAAGAAAGTACACCAGCCCAGTGTGGCCCAAATGTGAAAAACTGTGAAAAAGTGTGAGTTTGACCTGTATGTGTGTGTCTACTGTCCTATTGCGTGAAACTCTTGCGAGTGGGGCAAAAAGAGTCTCCAGAAAACTCGCTCACCCAGAGGCCATTTTCAGGGAGGGACTACAGAGCATGAAAACCGCAAAAATTTGCCAAAGCCTGCTTCCTTTGTTTGACACCAGGCGGAAAATAACCAGGAAAGTACACTGGACAGTGGGGCCCAACTGTGAAAAACTGGTTTGACCTGTATATGTCTGTCTACTTTTTCTTGCGTGAAACTCTTGCGAGTAGGGCAAAAGGAGGCTCCTGAAAACTCCCTCGCCCAGAGGCCATTTTCAGAGGGGGACTACAGAGCATGAAAGTGCCAAGACTTTGCAAAAGACGGATCCCTTTGTGTGAGACCAGGCGGGAAAAATCCAAGAAACTACACCGACCAAGTGGGGCCCAACTGTGAAACCCTGTGAGTCTTGCCTGTATGTGTCTGTCTACTATCCTCTTGTGTGAAACTCTTGCGAGTGGGGCAAAAAGAGGCTCCAGAAAATTCGCTCTCCCAAAGGCCATTTTAAGGGAGGGACTACAGAGCATGAAAACCGGCAAGACTTTGCAAAAGCCGCTCCGTGTGTGTGACACCAGGTGGGGAAAATTCAAGAAAATACACCAGCCCAATGGGCCCCAATGTGAAAAACTGTGAACAACTGTGAGTTTGTCCTGTATATAACTGTCTACTGTCCTTTTGCGTTAAACTCTTGCAAATGGGGCAAAAAGAGGCTCCAGAAAACTCGCTCGCCCAGAGGCCATATTCAGGGAAGGACTACAGAGCTAGAAAACTGGCAAGATTTACAAAAGCCGGCTCCCTGTGTGTGACACCAGGGGGAGAAATCTCAAGAAAGTACAACCACCCAGTGGGGCCCAACTGTGAAAAACTCTGAGTTTGACCTGTATATTTCTGTCTACTCTCATCTTGCGAGAAATTCTTGCGAGTGGGGCAAAAAGAGGCTCCAGAAAATTCGCACACCAAGAGGCCATATTCAGGGAGGGACTACAGAGCATGAAAACCGGCAAGACTTTCAAAAGCCGGCTCCCTTTGTGTGACACCAGGTGGGGAAAATTGAATAATGTACCCCGGCCCTGTGGGGCCCAACTGTGAAAAACTGTGAGATTGACCTGTATATGTCTGTCTACTGTCCTATTGCGTGAAACTCTTGTGAGTGGGGCAAAACGAGGCTCCAGAAAACTCGCACGCCCAGAGGCCATTTTCAGGGAGGGACTACAGAGCATGAAAATCGGCAAGAATTTGCAAAAGCCGTCTCCGTGTGTGTGACACCAGGCGGGGAATATCCAAGAAAGTATACCGGCCCTGTGGAGCCCAACTGTGAAAAACTGTGAGTTTGACCTGTCTATGTGTGTCTACTGTCCTCTTGCGTGAAACTCTTGCGAGTGGGGCAAAAAGAGGCTCCAGAAAACTCGCTTGCCCAGACGCCATTTTCAGGAAGGGATGACAGAACAAGAAAACAGGCAAGATTTTCAAAAGCCGGCTCTCTATGTGTGAAACCAGGCGAAAAAATCCAAGAAAATACACTGGCCCAGTGGGGCCCAACTGTGAAAAATTGTGAGTTTGACCTGTATTTGACTGTCTACGTTCCTCTTTTGTGAAACTCTTGCGTGTGGGGCAAATAGAGGCTCCAGAAAACTCGCTCGCCCAGAGATCATTTTCAGGGTGGAACAACAGAGCATGAAAACCGGCAAAATTTTGCAAAAGCCGGCTCCGTGTGTTAGACAGCAGGCGGGAAATATCCAAGAAAGTACACCAGCCCATGTGGCCCAAATGTGAAAAACTGTGAAAAAGTGTGAGTTTGACCTGTATATGTGTGTCTACTGTCCTATTGCGTGAAACTCTTGCGAGTGGGGCAAATAGAGGCTCCAGAAACCTTGCTCGCCAGAGGCCATTTTCAGGGAGGGACTACAGAGCATGAAAACCGGCAAGAGTTGCAAAAGCCGGCTCTCTGTGTGTGACACCAGGGGGGAAAATCCAGGAAAGTACACTGGGCCAGTGGGGCCCA